>NW_018404373.1:526212-527440 GCF_002113885.1 Mizuhopecten yessoensis
TAGTGCTAGACATAGCAGACAGAATTAGTGCTAGACATAGCAGACAGAATTAGTGCTAGACATAGCAGACAGAATTAGTGCTAGACATAGCAGACAGAATTAGTGCTAGGCATAGGAGACAGAGGATGACTGCTAGAGATTGAACTTTATTAACTGCTAGACATGGAAGACAGAATTACTGCTAGAGGTTGAGCTATTTTTATTGGACACTTACTTGAAATTATAGTAAACTTGTAGTTCAAAGCATAGGATGTTAACTTCATAGTCTGATGAATGTTACTCCAGACTTATAAGATCATATTTACTGAGCTGGGTGTGAGATCCCTTCTTATTTCTAGTAATTCCAAAGTTATTTTCTGTTCAGATTTCCATGCATAATTTGATATTTGTAAGTCAACTTTCATGATTTCTGTTAAAATATCACAAAACCTTGTTGTAATGTTTTTAAAAACTATCAAGTCGAACAGCCATTATCAGTATGGAGGATTTTAATACTTCTGGTGTGGTTTTGTAGAACTAGCTGTGTATTTACTTTATACACAATGTATGTATTTAATGTACATGTGTTGCTACATTTCCAGAGCAACTGGTCCCTAATTTGTCAAGCCATGACTCTTGATGAATAGCTGTGTTAATGCTGCAAAAGTTATGCTATAATGTGTCTAGGGTGTTCATATTTTCCACTAGCGTATTATATGACATTAACATGATAAACTTTCAAACTAATGAAAAATTATTTTTTTTATAGAAATATGAGGATTTTTAGGTCACCTGAGACAAAGTCTCAAGTGACCTATTGCGATCGCCTTTTGTCCGTCGTCGTCCGTCGTGCGTCCGTCGTGCGTCCGTAAACAATTTACATTTTCAACTTCTTCTCCAAAACCCCTGAACCAATTTCAATGAAATTTTGCAGGGACTTTCCATGGATAAAGGTCAACAAAAATAGTTGCCGGTTTAGTCCTAAGCCCCCAGGGGCCTGAGGGGCGCCGCCAAAAGGGGTCAAATTGACTAAAATTTCAAAAATCGTCTTCTCCAAAACCCCTGAACCAATTGCAATGAAATTTTGTAGGGACCTTCCATGGACAAAGGTCAACAAAAGTAGTTGCCGGTTTAGTCCTACGCCCCCAGGGGCCTGAGGGGCGGGGCCAAAAAGGGTCGAATTGACTGAAATTTCAAAAATCTTCTTCTCAAGACCCAGATATGGTAGAATCAAATACTCTTCATAGAT
>NW_018404373.1:528249-613938 GCF_002113885.1 Mizuhopecten yessoensis
TTTGAATATTACATGTTAATAACTTGATTGGAATTATAACCTTGAGTTGACAGTTTGATACTTTGAAAATTTTGAGCCAGCCCTACCCCCAAGGGCTGTAGGGTGGGGCTCAAGGGAGTCAGTGTGCTAAAATTTCTTCATTTTCCTTGTTTAGAATCAGAGGTGCTAGTTTCAAATCCTTTTTAGTCTGAAATCTGTATGCTTGATATTGAATAAGGTGGTTTTATTGTTTTTTGTCACTTTGAATAATATTTCTGTTCATGTTAAAAACGAAATCAACTCTCTGTATAAATATATCAGGTGACCGTTAAGGCCCATGGGCCTCTTGTTGTTCATATTTTCTGAAAATAATCATTATGAATCCCAGGACTTGTATTTTTGTTTCCAGTTGTAATAGTTACAAAATCTATCGGTAAATTAATGTGTACGTTAATTGATCAGTAAGCCAGTGTTTGATATAGCTGTAGACTTGTATTTTTGTTTCCAGTTGTAATAGTTACAAAATCTATCAGTAAATTAATGTGTACGTTAATTGATCAGTAAGCCAGTGTTTGATATAGCTGTAGATACATGTACTCGGATGTTACTACAGTATTGATACTGACTGTACTCCTCTGTACTGTAGAGTACGTCTCCCCGACAGGTCGGTTCCACGCCTGGGAACTCCACTCACATCGTCAATGTAAACCAGATTTTGTTTACCTAGCTACAGTAGTGGTTTATATTACCCTCCACAAGTTTTGTAGCTGTGATTTATTTGTAATAGTGTATTTAAATGATTTTCTCTTGTGCACCTGTTAGTGTAGGGTTGATTGTGAATTCTTCACCCTTTTTACATCTTTAATTTTCTGCGATAGCTTACTGCTTTTTCCTATGACCAAGGTTGACTGGATGTTGACATTAGATTGATAAAGTGTAGTTTAAGGATCTTGTGTAAAATATTTTAGAAATGGATCATAATATTGACGAGAATAGTTAATTAGAATGCATTTCAAATACTGAAGAATTCACAAGTTATTTCATGCCTTCAATTTTCAGCACCATCAACTATTATTGAGACTTTTGTTGACAATCTTTTGAAGTATTTCCTAATAATATCTGCTTATTTTCTAGTCTACAAAAGTTGCAATATTTTCTAGATTCTGCAACAACCTTGGATCATTGACATTAATTAGTACCTACAATAGTTTTCTACAATCAAAATATTATTTTTATCAAACTTTAATCTCAGTTGGTAGTAGAAATAATAAAAAACAAGCATAAACAAATCGCCATATTTTTTTAATAACTTTTTACCGGTAATTTGCAAAATCAAAAACCTCACAATTTTCTTTTTAATACAAATAAGCAAAAATACTGTACATGTTTATAATTCTGAATTTAAGGGGGGAAAAGTTGTTACCTTAATTTACAAAATAGGAAATTGCTAAAGGGAAAATTTATTAAATTGTATTTTATTGATTGTAAGTGATCCGAGGTTGTATTTAGAAAAATTCTTCTATTAATCACACAAGCTTTTACTTAAGACTTCCGTAATATTTCCACTGTTGTGTAATTAACCAAGTATCGTGTCCGACAGGCTACGTTCCGCCAAATGACCTAGGTATGTCAGCGCGCCAAGGGACCGGCACGCCAAGATCTCTGCTCCAAGCCAACACAGCATTCATAGGTTGGTTCTGCATGTGTTTTACTTACTGGGTGTGGCATTGTTCTAATTAAACCTGGGCATGGTCATCCTTAATCCTACACTGGAATTTGGCATGTTTCATATTTCCTACAGCATTGTAACCAGTAATATTTTATTGATGAAATGTGGATGCAATAACAAAATTATTTAACTAGCATGCACCAGAGAATGTGAGAAAAGTTACCTTGTAACGTAGTGGAATAAAGCTAGAATTTTATGATAGAAGTGGTTACTGGTTTGTAGCCCAAGTATATACAATATTTAGTTGTTGGGTAAAGTGTTTTTTTAAAGTATCGGATGTTGGACTATATATATAACACATGTAAAAGTCAATGTTCATATTGTATCTATACGAAACATTCTATAACACTACAATCACATATATCTAAATATATAAAAGCAGGCTACATTTTGTATGTGTGTAGGAAGTAGGAAGCTTAAGGTGTACAATCATCAATTATGGACTTCAGTCGAGGTGAAGGTGAGTTTAGAATATATGACCTGATAATGTGATATTGACCGAGACAAAGTCAGGTTAATATAACTTTTTAGGTTCATAAATTCACAAATTCACCGAATTAAAAGTAAGTAATTGTTACAAATAAACAATGAAGAACATATGAAAATCTTCAGGAGAAAAGTACTGCATTTGGCCGAAAGCATTGTGACATTTCAATTTAAGTGAAACGTCATAAAGAGAATATCGACCTGCTGTTTCTAAGGAGAGTTTGAAATCATGAATACATTGAAAATGTAGGAAAATATTGTGTCATCTATTATGGAACAAAATATGCATTCTTGCCAACTCTCCCTATTTTAGAGGGAGACTCTCGATTTTGGACCCTAGAACTGAGCATTTTCAACCAGTGAATTTGCTAAACTATTCTTATTTTCTTAGATCTGATGATTTCATTTGAGAGAACTGCCCAAAATATGTCTTTTTAAGTGTTATTTTCCCCTAGGGTGTACATATTCATGCTTTTATAAGTTTTAATTATGAGCACACATAATCTTCCTCATGGAAATATGCATGTGGGATCGAGGGTACATTGTACATATATGGATATATAAGGGATATATAATATACATATAAGGGTGTGGGAAGAGCCTACAAACACCATATATGGAAGTGGGAAGGGTCACGCCCACCTGTACAATTCCTACCCCTTTGGATTGTGTGATGTGTGTACCCCGATTCGATGTAAACAATTTGACAGCAAGAATGTGCTCTTTAAAGTACATAAATAATAAAGTTATAGCAGAATTATTAGACTAGAGAACAGACGTACATTTGAATATTTTATGAATAGTTACCAGGCTTATGAAAACTTAATACTCCTTATACATTAACACACTAACTAACCCAAAGATTACCTTATCAATTGACACAGTGTATATATAGTTCTCCTCGTTAACACACTAACCAAACCAAAGATTACCTTATTAATTGACACAGTGTATGTATGGATTGTATAGTTCTCCTTGTTAACATTACATGTTACCAATTGTATTCCTAGCTCACAATTATTAACCCAAAAGACAATAGAATAATTATTTCTATTTTATTCATTTTTTTGGTTCACAGATACTATTACAAATTTTTGTTATTAGGAAAAATGTATGCACATTTATTTTTCATGTAGGTAAATATGATGTTACATGTTTTGTGAAATATAATTATTGTATCATGAGATATGTTTACAAATGTATAAGAATATTTACTATTCTTTTAAAATTTTATTCGACTTAGAACAGAAAAATTCTCTTACAAAATGTGTATTTAACATTACTTTTTATATATAATAAAAAGTTAAATGTTCATGTATCTTGGGGCTCATCAGGTGATTTGAATTTTGCTATACATGTATATTATGATATACCGGTAGTGTTAAACTTGATGTAATTGTTGATCAATTATACAAACGTGATCGTGGGGAACCAGTTTGAGATGTTAGTGTTATTCTCATGACCTCATAGAGAGATTTGTATTCCAACAGATGTAGAAAATGTTAATCACTTCCCGGAGGACTTCGACGACATGCCAAAGAGGAATGATTCTGCCCGCTTTAGGAGGAGGGAACGGGCCACACCCCTGGTAAGTTGTACTAGCTGTGTCTTGTGAAGGGAAAATTGACCCAAGCTAAATCCATCGAAATGGAAATTTGAAAGTTTTGGTGTTGTCATCAATTTATTTTTTGTTTCATTTACGCCAAGTAGATTTTACGACACAGTCTTTGCCTGATATTGATCAGTTGCCCTTTGTTAATGTTGTTGGTTTAAAACTAAAGATTACTTGATAAGTTGACCGCGATGAATGGATGGTGTTCCAAGCATGATCTCGGGAGGATTTGCCTTGAGTAGGCCATAATTGTAACCACATCAGCATTCAATATTTAAGGCAGTGTTTTCACCTGTGACTGCAGTGACAGTCTTTGTAGTATAAAGCTGTCCAAATGAATAACATAAGCCTGCATTTCTAAATGGGCTGTTAACAAATTATAACAAAAAAAGGATTTGTTCTTTAGAAATATTTAGTCTTTAGATATAGATACTGGTGATTGAAATGATACCATAAACTCAATACTGATTTCACAATCAGGAATGTATTGAAAAAGATAAATACCTGGTATGGCTTTTTATGATGAAATTTGAATGTAACAAAATTTGTAAATTTTACTAGAAATAGAGATATCAAAAACTAATGTAAGAAAACTGTCAGAACTTTGGGAGAGTGCAGTTTTAATATGGTATTTACCATGTACCAACCTTAAAAAGAGCAAAATTTTCATCATGTTATGAAAATCAAGAAAGATGAAATTAGTGTACGGTATACTTTCAAAGGTTAAAATGAGGTAAAATTCTAAATTCAACTAGTTATTGTGTAAGGAAAACTAGTGTTAGGTTCAACTGAAATTCATGTTAGGATACTGCTAAGTTTTGCTATGTTCTGTGTCCACAGCATGATCTGGCTGGCCCGTCCAATGTGATGGGGTCCGTATCTAGTCTGGATGTCGACAGACTGCAGAGGAAGAACGACGCCAGGATCAGACGCTTACAGCAGATGAACGGTCAGTTTGATACATTTCTGTTTGTAAAATAATCCTCCATTTCGATAAAGTTAACATTGCTTTTGTCCACAATTTTCATTTTTCCTTTTGTCTTCATGTTTTTGAGTCAGTAATTGTGTTCAGGTTCATATGTGATTGCGATTTTCTTTCCTTCAGAATTTCAGTAGGTAGTAAAATGTTTTTTCCTATCAAAGCAGACTTTGACAACGATGTCGTATTATTACTTACAGCTGATGAGGTTTCGATGGCAGACCCTGATGAAATTCTAGAAAACTTCATGGCCAAGCAGAGATATAACAGGTAAGTGTGGTAGTTGTACAGTCAGTTGAAACAACTTCTTCAAAACAATGATGTCTTGAGTCATATTTGTCCTGTTGCTTGCAAGGTTGGAGGACTATCTTGTTTGTTCATTTAAATAACCTTGACCTACTTTCATGTCAAAGGGTTCTTATGTTTTGGAAACACAAACAAACAAACAAAACGGTAATACATTAAGGCTTATGTTCCTATTGTCTGGGATTATCGCACCTGTTTACAATGTGGTGTGTTTCTCATTGCAGACCGCCATCTGGACAAACCCTTCAGGACGATACGTGGCTACAACCAGGCAATAAACAGTTATAACGTCTCCCTAGCTCTCTAGTGCTTTAATATTTATATAAATATCGAAAAGGACGATTTCAATACATATCAAACCTGCCAGCATAAACAGACTCAAGACTGGACAATGGGTCTGGGTGAAATCGTGTTCACGATACGGCCAGATGTTGTGACATTTAAACGGCCAACCAGGAAAACTCAAAGTACAGAAGTGTTTTCCACTGGATGTGAACGTTTTCATGGAAAGTTTGTTCATGTGAAATGACAAAAATATTGACGAATATTTACATGTATAATTGTGGATATGTAACCATGGAAATGGGGAAAAAAAGAAACAGACTTGGCTACAAACTGTCCATACCAAATCTGAGGGTTCGGAAACAAAATGCTGTTATGTACAATGTGATTCCGGGGTGACAGGCACCAGGTTTTTACCCTAATCAAATCATTTGTTTTGTAATACAGATAATATAGGAATCAGGAATATTGGTGTGGCCAACTTTCCCCAATATGGATATCATTCATGGAAATTAAAGACGCATACAATCCATGATAATCTATATACCGGGGGTATATATTTTTATTGGCCCATTCCATGATTTTCCTCATCCTGGTGATAAAATTGAGACTTTGCTTTATAGCTACATTGTAGTATCCTAGATGGACCAATAAGCATGTAGATATTAATATGTAGAATAATTCAGTTTGTTCCATTGTACTGGCACAGTGTGTCACAGGGACCACGAAGTTATATGTCCATTTGTCCGTCCGAAGCATTGGAAATATATTCAATGTCAAATTGTTGTTTATATCATTAACTGTTTTGTTTGTTGTATTTTTGAACATTACAGTAAAGCTTTTTTTAAATGTCTATGATATTCATTTTTGGGGGATTTTCTTTTAAGAATGAAAGATTAACTTGACAAGACAAGAACGGTCAAGAAAACAATTTTGGTAAAGTCAACAAATAATTTAGAACATAAAAAAAATAATTAATAAAAAATAATTAATAAAAAATATTTGTGATATTTAAAAGGGAAAAAAGGAAATTTCAAATTCAAATATATTGTAGAAGACTTTTTTATTGTATTGATATTTTTTTTTAAGTTTGTCATATAGAATTTTTTTGCAAGCTTTTGAATTTTGTTCTATGTATGGTGAACACAGAAACACAATACAAAGTGGCCTTCTGTGTCAAAATCAGATGTATTGCTAGACATACACCTATTGTGTTTGTACATCAGCTTTATTTATTGTTCTCCCAGACTGTGATATTTGTTAAAATGATGTCCTATATAAGTTAGTGAAATATTACCCAGGTAATAATAAATTCAGCACTTGTTAGTATGTATTGCACTTACCCCTCCAAATATAATTTATTGATACAAAATGTTTGTTTTACATTATGCTAATTGTACAATACTGATTATGTTCCCTAAACTATAGCTGTTTTGTGGGTCGTCCTGACCATGATATCGGGATGAGAGAAGTTATGTACTAGTAGCACAAAGTTAGATTAAGCTAAGCCAGTGATACTAGTAAGCTATGTTCATTTTGTGTCCAACATTTCAGAAGTATTTTCATCTTTGGTTCGTTGGGAGGGGTAGGTACGGAAGTGATATCATACTGATCACAGGAACTTGTAATGAGTTATAGCAGACAGTACCTGTGACAGAAACGCTCCTCCATATGTATGTTTAATTCAGATGTCAATAATTATAAATATGCACATGTAATGATGATATTCATAACTTCTTGTAAATTTCTGGGAACTAGTTCCAGAATGACTTCCTATTCAATATTTATATCAAATATGGGAAGCAGACGACAAGGCCCCGAGCTTTTGACAAGAGATATTACTTTGCACTGTTTGAGAAGTTGTCCTTCTCTTTACTAGCCAATTTTCTTGCTAAATAATAAATTCCTACACTAGTACTACATGTACTGGACTGATTTTTCATTACCACCACTTTTTGATATATATGTCCCGATGAAGAAAAAGAAACATATTTTCATAAAATGTCTGCTTCCTGCACTTCCACTAGAAAAATTCTGCTCAATAATTTTTACACTATGGTATATGGTTCAACTAGTTTGTTTCTATATAGATGATGGTTGACAGACATTGTGAAGTCTTCAGCCTTGTTTGTGATCCAGTAGGTACATTGATGTGGGTACCTATAAGTATCGGTGCTATCATTTTATAACAGCCTTGACCTTTTATCATTTTGGACAAAAAACAGTTAGGTATCAATATTTCAAGTTTTTGAAGCAAAATACAGCAAAGCTAAATAAATCTTGCTTCACAGTTTCGTGATCTACAAAACTTTATTACTTCAGAATTTTTTTGTCGCTTAATTAATTTCACATCATGCAAATGAAAAATGTGTTTTGTTTATGCTTTGGTTGCTCAAAAAATAAGGGTAGTAGGTAGGCAAAATATGTTTGTACAAGATTTTTACAGCCGTTGTATAGAAAAGACATTTCAAACTTTAACAATGCTTAATTATCTCAAATAAATGAATTATGACTGATATTGGCACTAAAATCAAGGCACTTTAGGAAAAGCAGGAACATATTTTTTGGACTTACTTAGCATAAATGTACCATTAATATTTACCTTAATTATTTATTAGGTTGTTATGTTGATTATAGCATTAATTTATCTTCCCCTCATTTATTTATCCGTCCAGACATGAAGTGCATTTATCAATACGATGTCATGTATTATAATTATGTAATTATAGAGGTAAATATTATATCACGTTTACCAGATTACCATCATTGTAGAAACTCAAACATTCCTTTGTTATCAGGGGAAATTTGAATAATGATATTTTAAGTAAAAATGTTGTCACAAATCAGTATTGTGTTGTGTTATTATTTGAGATTGGTGTTATTGGCTGTCGAGGAAAAGATCAACTTGAGGGACGGAACAACGATGATCACATCATTTAACCAGAACTGCGGTATCTCAATATCTATATGTGCATAGTGAAGAAAAACATCAATCATATGTAAATGGTAAATATTCATGATGTAGGGAAGATAATACATGATTTTTCATTTCATACTTATTATGACATTTATGAAACAAGTCATTTATGTTTTTGATGTAGGTACATGTACCAGTAATGAAGTATCTCTCGATCTCTGTTCATTAGCTGTCTTTCGGGTTAGTTCCTGTCTATGAAATAATTATTTACAAACAAGGGAATTTTAAGCTTCAATATAGAATTGTATTCCAGACAGCTGTTGTAGTTATGACAAGTAAAAGGGAAAGCATGATCACATATGCTGGACACAAGTTTCTTTCTGTTCCAACTTGGCAAAAATTCCACCAGCTCAAAAATGTGGTTAAGATTTTCCAATGGTTTAGTGTATAGACAAACTCATGGCATCCCAATAGGTTGTGATGCCGTCCTTAACTATATAATATGAATCTATTACATAACTAAACCTTCAAGTTGTTGATATTGCATTAAGGAGCCTGTAACCCTGCCAAAACTTGTAACTAAATATTGAAGACTGTTTTCCTACGATGTTTATAGATTTGATGAATCATTTCTGAAAAAGAAAACCACACCTTGTGGATTTTTTATGAAAAATAATAAAGCTGAAATGGGTTTAGAAATGCAATGAGGCCAGATCAGATTCGACCCTGGATCTCTGATCAGTATACTGTTGTTCTAGCCAACTGATGAGCTACCTGGTCAACAGTAGTACCAGGTCCAGTCACACTGCAGTTATATCTAAAAATATACTAAGGGGAGGTAACTTTATGTTCATATAACTAGTGGAATTCTCCAGTGTTTACCAGCAGTGGGACAGGCACCCTTAACTGAAGCTGTGTATTTTGGAGGTAAAAACTAATGACTCTTCTTTCGTGACGTCAAACTGCAAATGGAAGTTGAATGCTACAAAGCTATCCTAGTTGTGATGTCACAATGGAAATAAATAGCTGATCACAGCTCAGACCGCTGCGATTTAATAAAATATGATACTTTTAAGTATTTACATAATTACACTTGTGATTAAAACAACTTCTACAGAATCTTGTCATATGGTCACGAGTTATGATAAACCTGAGTGGAACTCTCCGTGATTATATCTGATGAAGTTGTCCGCTCTCTCCGTGATTATATCTGATGAAGTTCTTCCCTCTCTCCGTGATTATGTCTGATGAAGTTGTTCCCTCTCTCAGTGATTATATCTGATGAAGTTATCCCCTCTCTCAGTGATTATATCTGATGAAGTTATCCCCTCTCTCAGTGATTATATCTGATGAAGTTCTTCCCTCTCTCCGTGATTATGTCTGATGAAGTTGTTCCCTCTCTCCGTGATTAAATCTGATGAAGTTGTTCCCTCTCTCCGTGATTAAATCTGATGAAGTTGTCCCCTCTCTCCGTGATTATGTCTGATAAAGTTGTCTCCTCTCTCTGTGATTATGTCCCCTCTCTCAGTGATTATGTCCCCTCTCTCAGTGATTATATCTGATGAAGTTGTCCCCTCTCTCCATGATTATGTCCCTCTCTCAGTGATTATATCTGATGAAGTTGTCCGCTCTCTCCGTGATTATATCTGATGAAGTTCTTCCCTCTCTCCGTGATTATGTCTGATGAAGTTGTTCCCTCTCTCCGTGATTAAATCTGATGAAGTTGTCCCCTCTCTCCGTGATTATGTACCCTCTCTATGTGATTCTATCTGATGAAGTTGTTCCCTCTCTCCATGATTATATCTTATGAAGTTTTTCCCTCTCTCCTTGATTATATCTGATGAAGTTGTTCCCTCTCCGTGATTATATCTCATGAAGTTGTTCCCTCTCTCCGTGATTATATCCCGTCTCTGTGATTATGTCCCCTCTCTCCGTGATTCTATCTGATGAAGTTGTTCCCTCTCTCCATGATTATATCTTATGAAGTTTTTCCCTCTCTCCTTGATTATATCTGATGAAGTTGTTCCCTCTCCGTGATTATATCTCATGAAGTTGTTCCCTCTCTCCGTGATTATGTCTGCTGAAGTTGTTCCCTCTCTCCGTTATTATGTCCCCTCTCTCTGTGATTATGTCCTATCTGATGAAGTTGTCCCCTCTCTCCGTGCTTATATCTGATGAAGTTGTTCCCTCTCTCAGTGATTATATCTGATGAAGTTATCCCCCCTCTCAGTGATTATATCTAATGAAGTTATCCCCCCTCTCAGTGATTATATCTAATGAAGTTATCCCCCCTCTCAGTGATTATATCTGATGAAGTTATCCCCCCTCTCAGTGATTATATCTAATGAAGTTATCCCCCCTCTCAGTGATTATATCTGATGAAGTTGTCCCCTCTCTCCGTGATTATGTACCCTCTCTATGTGATTCTATCTGATGAAGTTGTTCCCTCTCTCCATGATTATATCTGATGAAGTTGTTCCCTCTCCGTGATTATATCTGATGAAGGTGTTCCCTCTCTCCGTGATTATATCCCCTCTCGGTGATTATGTCCCCTCTCTCCGTGATTATGTCCCCTTTCTCCGTGATTATGTCCCCTCTCTCCGTGATTATGTCCCCTTTCTCCGTGATTATGTCCCCTCTCTCCGTGATTATGTCCCCTCTCTCAGTGATTATGTCCCCTCTCTCTGCGATTATGTCCCCTCTCTCTGTGATTATGTCCTATCTGATGAAGTTGTCCCCTCTCTCCGTGATTATGTCCCCTCTCTCAGTGATAGTATCTGATAAAGTTGTCCCCTCTCTCCACAATTTTATCTGAAGTTGTTCCCTCTCTCCGTGATTATGTCTGATGAAGTTGTTCCCTCTCTCCGTGATTATGTCCCCTCTCTCTGTGATTATGTCCTATCTGATGAAGTTGTCCCCTCTCTCCGTGATTATGTCCCCTCTCTCCGTGCTTATATCTGATGAAGTTGTTCCCTCTCTCCATGATTATATCTGATGAAGTTGTTCCCTCTCTCCGAGATTATATCTGATGAAGTTGTTCCCTCTCCGTGATTATATCTCATGAAGTTGTTCCCTCTCTCCGTGATTATGTCCCCTCTCTCAGTGATAATATCTGATAAAGTTGTCCCCTCTCTCCACAATTTTATCTGAAGTTGTTCCCTCTCTCCGTGATCCGTGATTATATCTGATGAAGTTGTCCCCTCTCTCCGCTACAGAATCTTGTCATATGGTCACGAGTTATGATAAACCTGAGTGGAACTCTCCGGGATTATATCTGATGAAGTTGTCCGCTCTCGCCGTGATTATATCTGATGAAGTTGTCCCCTCTGTCCGTAATTATGTCCCCTCTCTCAGTGATTATATCTGATGAAGTTCTTCCCTCTCTCCGTGATTATGTCTGATGAAGTTGTTCCCTCTCTCCGTGATTTTATCCCCTCTCTGTGATTATGTCCCCTCTCTCCGCGATTATATCTGATGAAGTTGTTCCCTCTCTCCGTGATTATATCCCCTCTCTGTGATTATGTCCCCTCTCTCCGTGATTATATCTGATGAGGTTGTTCCCTCTCTGTGATTATATCTGATGAAGTTGCCCCCTCTCTCCACGATTTTATCTGAAGTTGTTCCCTCTCTCCGTGATTATGTCTGCTGAAGTTGTTCCCTCTCTCCGTGATTATGTCCCCTCTCTCTGTGATTATGTCCCCTCTCTCAGTGATTATGTCCCCTCTCTCAGTGATTATGTCCCCTCTCTCTGCGATTATGTCCCCTCTCTCTGTGATTATGTCCCCTCTCTCAGTGATTATATCTGATGAAGTTGTTCCCTCTACCTAAGTCCCGTCTAATTACAATCAATTCATCTATTACTAGTAATTTACGACAGGTTTGTTTGGTACCATGTTATATCCATATAATATATAGAAGTAGCAGATTTTATTATGTTTTATATATTTTTATTATGCCGACGCTATCACACACATTTTCAGACACAAAGTGATACGATGATATTGAAGTTATGGTATCTTATATTCTCATTTAGACTTTTATAGGAAAATGTTGACAATTTCCTTATATCCATGCAAAAATTCAGCTCGTTATAGTTTTATCAACGACTGATATTCCGTGTCCACACGATGACCTGTAGGATTGTGTAGGCTGTATACAGGTCCTATAACTCTAGGCATCCTACTTCTGTAAACGAATTTGCTAAGCTTTAAACCCTGATGTCCTTGAAAGCAAGAATTTCATGGGAGTGGATGTGTCGCCTGCTCAGCACTTTTAGTAATAAAAGTGTTTTGGCTGGAGTTATCGCGTAAACAGATATGCCAAAACACAGAAAGTTGAAACTCGTAATATATGTTGAACATTATGCTTCTAGCATTACCATACAAAATTTGAAAAGAATTGATTAAAAAATAAAAAAAGTTCTTGCATTTACTACACAATGCCCTTATTTGGCAAAAAAAGGAGCATTGCTCCACCAAAAACGCACAGAAACCTTGTTTCGGACGACGCAACCGACAAAGTAATACCTATATGTCGCCTCGTGTTGCAGGCGACGCAATGATAAGTCAAGGTCATTATTTTGAACAGATCTGTACAGCCCTTCATCTGCTTTCAGGGTCACAGGTTTGCTACGTAAACAGAAGATTGAAGAAGCACCATCACATGTCGAATTTACAATAACAACATCAAAACTGATTTGTTTACGTAATGATTTATCTCCATAGCACATGTTGCACATAATTATCTGTGACATCATATAAGATTGGCAGTGATCATGACAGAATTGGTGAACCAGTACTACAAAACTGGAGAGATTTACCACAGAATAAACATCACATGGTCTAGATGTATACTCAGTTATATCATCAGAACTGAAAAATAAAATTTGGAATATGCCACCTTTCCATTATTGTACCATGAAATATGTGATCATACCAGGTATCTACTTAAATAACACCGAGTCATTTGTAAACAATTTCTGTGAGACCAACATTACATACACGATATGGTCATTGGCATTTATACAATTGCAATCGTCTTCTAGCTTCCTATTATAGAAAGCAGCGGACTGAGAAGTTGGGGGCTGCTGTTTTAATCCCCAGAGGAAGCACACTACTCTCTTTCCTGCTACAGTTATCCTTTAAATCTGAGGATTCCTGGTGATGAAATTAATAAAATTAATAATATGAGGAGTTCACCATGATAAATGAATAGCATGATATAATAACAATGAAAATAGATAACATATAAAAGTACAAATACTAATAATATCCCTAAAACCGGTATCACAGACGCACGACAGACAGAATTTCAACATCATTCAAATCAGTTATCCTCCTAGGATTTAAATCTCACCTTTACACTGCTCAGTCACCTGTACACTGCTCAGGCACCTGTACACTGCTCAGTACCTGTACACTGCTCAGTACCTGTACACTGCTCAGGCACCCAATACAACAGAAACAGTCATACATCTTTGTGATCCCCAAGTTAGACTGAAGACTGGCGATTGAAACAATTTCTTAAAATCAAATTTTCAAAAAGAAATCTTAAAATCAATTTTCAAACTTCTGTAGGCCATAAAATTGCCTCTTTCTGTTGTTTTTTTTATTAAAGTCATTGGGATCACAAACTTTTTCTTAAAAAAATATATAATAAGATAATATTGATGCCCAGGAACCAAAAATGGCTCATAAGGGAAAATAAATAATCAGTTGATTTGTGTACCTTTGATAAAACTTAAGTTTAAAGAAGACATGAAAAGCTCGTTTTCTGTAACATTCCAGATATCGTATTTCAGTTCTGCTGAACTACAAAGTTATAATACATTCACCTTCACCGACACATAATAAGCATGCCGTTTGCCTTTCCGATTAGGTTCAAATAAAACTAAAATAAATTACAATATTCAAGTTATTTTCTTTGAAATATGGAAATATACAAAAAAAATGCAACATAGTATCTACTTCATCAAATGAGTAACATATTTTTTTCACAAAGTATAACTTCGTCCAGACATTCTGGTAAAAGCATTGTAACAGATTACCGGTACATCTCATTTAAAATATTTTTCATTCAACATTCAGGACACCATACACAGAACATGTATTACAGGGGAAAACTTGCCTGTTTTCAGCGTCGCTTTCATAGAGAATGTTTTAAAAGCAAATATCATCAGTTAAAACAATATATACAATATATCAAGCGGAACAAAACAAATTTTAAACCTTTTATATCAAACTTTTTAATCTTTTCAATCTTGAAAGAACTAACTTGATCATAAAACCAAGTTAATTTAACTTGTTTTTATGACCAAGTTTGCTCCACTTAAAAAATATTACGGGTAATTTCTGTGCCCATTTTAAATATCATAATATACATGTACTACATATGTACCATCAACAGGAGTGGGCATGCTTCAACAGAAGGAAATTGGTCTACAAATGTTTTGATATTTTTCTCCTTTCCCCAAATGCAAGATAAAAACTTGATGCACAAATGACTGTTAAGGGTTAGCTTTCACATTTACAATTCTTACTTTCACATTAATGCAAAACTAGGTCACTACCTATATATATAAACAGCTATGATTTAATTTATTATTACAAAGACACTTTTTACTCTGACCAGCAAAGTGGATTTTCCTAGAAATAGGTTGATTTAAAATAAAGACACATTTTATATCGCATATCATTTGTAACTCCACTAAACTATATGAAGTCAAGATTTATACGTTAACCGAGGGTTACAATAAAGCAGTAAAGGTCACATCATTACAAATGTAAAACGGATCTTTTTTTTATAAAGCTTTGTTGTGTAAGAACTTATAATACATTGGCTACCTATACATATATACGCTGAGATCATTTACATGTGACAATTGTTTGACATTTTTTTTTAATTATGGACAGATGATGAAACACTCTCAAATCTGGAAACTTAAACCAAATGCTCAATGATAAACAACAATCCAAATATCCACTATACAAATGCATATAGTTCACTCATAAAGTCACACAGACTATTACTATTATCAAATCTTCACCCTTACTACTCAAGTCAGAAAATATTGTAGAAACTCTATTAAAATAAAAATAAAAATAGCAGAAGTAAATCATAGTAGAGTCTGATGACAATCTAGATTTCAGTCAAAAATAAATCAATCTTTGACTTTTAAGAATAAAATTGGGTAAGTGTTCTGAAAATTCACAGCATAAGACAGATTATATTTTATATGTAAAATATCAAAAGAACAGCCTGTGTGATTGTGAACGTCCCTGAAATCCTAGGCTGAGTTTAGTACTATTTCTATAGTATATAATTTAAAACAAGTGTGTAAGATAAACGTTACCGATATACCAAAATGCAATGATTAATCTACATATCTAGTTCTACATGTATTATTTAGATTAATAAGTGCGCTTTCATATAATTACGGCATGATTTGTGAAGATAAAAGGACCCTGTAGAGTATTTATGGTTTACATATATCCTGGTTCGTAGCACCCACGAATAGGATTAATTATCAATGTGAACATCCCCTAACCAATCAGCTACCCAGGTAATCCAGTCCCCCTACTATCTAAACCATCCCCTAACCAATCAGCTACCCATGTAATCCAGTCCCCCTACTATCTAAACCATCCCCTAACCAATCAGCTACCCAGGTAATCCAGTCCCCCTACTATCTAAACCATCCCCTAACCAATCAGCTACCCAGGTAATCCAGTCCCCCTACTATCTAAACCATCCCCTAACCAATCAGCTACCCAGGTAATCCAGTCCCCCTACTATCTAAACCATCCCCTAACCAATCAGCTACCCAGGTAATCCAGTCCCCCTACTATCTAAACCATCCCCTAACCAATCAGCTACCCAGGTAATCCAGTCCCCCTACTATCTAAACCATCCCCTAACCAATCAGCTACCCAGGTAATCCAGTCCCCCTACTATCTAAACCATCCCCTAACCAATCAGCTACCCAGGTAATCCAGTCCCCCTACTATCTAAACCATCCCCTAACCAATCAGCTACCCAGGTAATCCAGTCCCCCTACTATCTAAACCATCCCCTAACCAATCAGCTACCCAGGTAATCCAGTCCCCCTACTATCTAAACCATCCCCTAACCAATCAGCTACCCAGGTAATCCAGTCCCCCTACTATCTAAACCATCCCCTAACCAATCAGCTACCCAGGTAATCCAGTCCCCCTACTATCTAAACCATCCCCTAACCAATCAGCTACCCAGGTAATCCAGTCCCCCTACTATCTAAACCATCCCCTAACCAATCAGCTACCCAGGTAATCCAGTCCCCCTACTATCTAAACCACCCCCTAACCAATCAGCTACCAAGGTAATCCAGTCCCCCTACTATCTAAACCACCCCCTTACCAATCAGCTACCAAGGTAATCCGGTCCCCCTACTATCTAAACCATCCCCTAACCAATCAGCTACCCAGGTAATCCAGTCCCCCTACTATCTAAACCACCCCCTAACCAATCAGCTACCCAGGTAATCCAGTCCCCCTACTATCTAAACCACCCCCTTACCAATCAGCTACCAAGGTAATCCAGTCCCCCTACTATCTAAACCACCCCCTAACCAATCAGCTACCAAGGCAATCCAGTCCCCCTACTATCTAAACCACCCCCTAACCAATCAGCTACCCAGGGAATCCAGTCCCCCTGCTATCTAAACCATCCCCTAACCAATCAGCTACTCAGGTAATCCAGTAACCCTGCTATCTAAACCATCCCCTAACCAATCAGCTACCCAGGTAATCCTGTCCCCCTGCTATCTTAACCTTTTTCAATAAGAAATATATGTTTTCATCGGAAAAAGGAGTACAGATCATGTACATTTTTTCAGTTTATCTATTATAAAAACATCCTTTAGACATAAAATAAGCTGAATGTGTGGTAACGCCATAAGCAGGAATCATCAACCAAGCCCACATGTTAATATGATGTTACCTTTCAGCAATTACCATCCAAAACTTGTTACTGTATCTTACAGCACTTGTTAAAATGATGTCAAACAGTTCATATTTTCATGTTAATTTAATTCTAATTTTACAACATAGATATTGCTACCCCAAATCCCTAATAAATAGAATAAGCTATATACATTATTATATATTAAATCATAGGCTTCAGGGATATAGAATGTTTCTAGTTCCCCAAGCCCAGGTATATTACTCGTGGTAAAGATGAATCCTGAAATCCATCAACTTACCGATACGAAATGCTCAAACATCTAAAAAAAAAAAGCAACATTGTAAGTGGAAACTATGCTCTCGCTATTGTCTGCACTGATGTCTCAAGTGATAAACTAACTGACTGAGGATTTAACATTGAATACAGTCTCCGCCCTCACATGTGAATGGCGCAGTCATTTCTGTTAAATTACAGAAACAGCTGAAGGAAATTTGCTCAAACAAACTCCCTAACACCCTGGAATGTAGGACCAACTCCCTTGATTGGAGACCTTACACCCTGGAATGGAGGACTAACTCCCTTGGTTGGAGACCTAACACCCTGGAATGTAGGACCAACTCCCTTGGTTGGAGACCTAACACCCTGGAATGGAGGACTTACTCTCTTGGTTGGAGACCTAACACCCTGGAATGGAGGACTAACTCCCTTGGTTGGAGACCTAACACCCTGGAATGGTGGACTAACTCCCTTGGTTGGAGACCTAACTCCCTGGACAGCCACATAGGGAGTGGGGGAAGGCAGAGGGGATGAGTGGGGATAGAGTAAATTAAACAAACTATATTTCTAAACCATACAGAAAACAGTATTTCTAGCCATTTTATATTGTATCCTTTTTAATAGATTACAATATGTCTGACTCAGTTTACACAATCATTCATTTCACCTTCAACTAAAGCACATTTTGTGTCATTGGTATCACATCAATGACATCTTTCACCCCATATACAATGTAGTGACAAAAACCATTGTTAAATACACTACCATCAATATCTTCACACCCTTCATGGCTTCATGACCTCCTGTCTCATAGCTTCTATAAACAATGTAGTGACAAAAACCATTGTTAAATACACTACCATCAATATCTTCACACCCTTCATGGCTTCATGACCTCCTGTCTCATAGCTTCCATAAACAATGTAGTTTTATACACTGATCCAAATTGCTTGTAAAATGGAAATTTAAAACATAATCTTATTCATTGCTAAATAAATTGTAGAACAAATAACCACCTGATTTGATGTTTATCGACCTTTTGTAATTTTAACATCAGTCAAAGTGTTCAAATTTTTTATTTGTCATTTTAATTTTCAATTTTTCAGTTGAATCCTATCAGGACATTCAAGGAAGCAATAAAAACATTTAACATATTCAGGCCTGATGTTATTTAAGAAATGTAACAAAAAATCTTAAGATGGTATGGACAGAACGTTAAATTTCACAACAATACATATCACCTAGATCAGTCAAACACAATGGAATGAAAACTTGGGTTTAAACAGCACACCACCTTTAACAAAACATATTGCACATCTTTTGCTAGATCCTTGCTGTACGGCCGTGGAGTAGATGTTGGATTCCAGTAATATTTAGGACACTTGTATATTTCTGCAAATCAACAGTCTGTGTACCCAGGTATATGTCACTTGTCAACAGTCAGTCATCTGTTTACTCCCTGTATCCTACTGGTAAACATCACCAGACAGTATGTTCCCTGTTACCTACACCCTGTAACCTACAGGCTGTGTGACACTGGTCACAAACCACCATCTGTTTACTCCCTGTATCCTACTGTTAAACATCACCAGATCAATAACATTACCCCCCTTCTAAATCTTCATTGCATTAATCATTATATACCAGTAATATTACCAATTTTTTTTCTCTTTTACACAACAAACATATTTTCTTAAAAAGTGATTGCACTAATTATAATAATTATACCAGTTACATTATAATTTCTTCCTTTAAACATCAAAAGGTTTTTTCTTAAAAAAAATATACCAACATGTCAACCAGTAATAAAACCAACACCAAATCATGCTCCAGAATTACAGGAGTACTACACGAGTTCCACAGCCCTGTGGTTACAGGTTACTAGCTGCCTTTAGTTACGCCGGCCTTCAGTGACTTCAAGGATTTTCTTGGGGTTTTAAATACGAAGATCATTTTTCCTCAGATGCCGTACTCACCGAGCAACATGAACAGCAAGATTACAATCAGTAAAGCACCCAATACAATCAGTAGCACACTGTAGGAGTCTGAAAAGTAAAAGAATCAAATTATAAATAATTGCCAAGAAAACCCATCCCTGACTAAACACCAGCTAATACCACTAGAAAAGCTGTGTATGTACATATCTAAGATAAAGACACAGTGACAAGGTCAATCATACAGTATCATTTATTTCCAACAGCACAAAAATGTTTTTGAATCTGAAATCAAAGAGAAACAGAATCTGTTACTTGCAATTAACTACGGGAGATTGTCCAACAAATATACAAATTAACAAGAGATCCCAGGGGGATCTTGGCGCCCACCTTTGTACCATCTTCATTAGTTCTTTGTCAGTTCGATCTTTTCTCTTCTTTCCTCTAATCTGTTTGATCGAGTCATGTTAACAGTAAATGCACCTTGAGGTAACTATTGATCTAAACTTAATACTGTTGTGTATGAAAGCCAACCTTCAAAGTGAGTTTGTCATTTCACATATTTTCTAGTACAGTACTTAATGTGAAGGAAATAGAATCGATCATTGCAATATGAGAAAGATCTGTTTAGTTCTTCTTTTAATCCATTTTTTTTTTATGATCAGTCTCAAAATATAACATACACAACGAGGGATCAAGGGGAACTTACATATAAAATTTAAGAAAGATCCCTCTGGTACTTCTTGAGAAATAGCGATAACAAACTTTCACTATCAAAATTCAAGTTGGCTGCCTGTCGGCAATGTTGTTTATCCGATCAGTCTCAAAAGTTGCCCTGCACAGCTAAGGACCAAGGGGAACCTTCTTATAAAATTTAAGAAAGATCCCTCTGGTACTTCTTGAGAAATAGCGATAACAAACTTTCACTATCAAAATCCAAGTTGGCTGCCTGTCGGCAATGTTGTTTATCCGATCAGTCTCAAAGGTTGCCCTGCACAGCTAAGGACCAAGGGTAACATACATATAAAATTTGAGAAAGATCCCTCTGGTACTTCTTGAGAAATACTGATAACAAGAATTGTTTAAGGAAGGACCACGGACGCAGGGTGATTTGAATAGCCCACCAACAGATGATGGTGGGCTAAAAAGACACTCACTGTGGCACAGTAATTTTGAAACCAAATTTTTACTTAATTAAAGCAACAATTCTCGATTTTTGTCTACAATATGAGATTGCTAGAAGTGGACGAAACCATTGACATGTGTTAATTTCAAATGCTCCACACCAAAATTATTAATCGAAAATGGATAGTCATCCTGATTATCCCAGGGGGTGTACAATTCTATTTGCCCGATGTTTGAGATACAGGGTAAGTAGATTTTATGTGAATGTACTTGTGACAATTTTCAGTATGTCCCATGAAAATATGGTTTGGGCTGGTATTATTTGTCAAAATCTACCTGCAGGCTATATTCTATATGAAATTGAAAACCCCTAAATATGTATCCATAGATTATCACCAATACTTACTTCTGGCTGCTACTTGATGCATGCGGATAGTGTTATCAGCCGATATACTTAATAAGGTAAAGTCCTGGTTTCCTGTCACTTCTCGCGTTCCCTCGGAACTTGGCATGAATTCTACTCCTGTCACAAATATACTGTGGGCCTCTTTCTTATAATACAATTTCTGTAAGAAACACAACCAGTACAGAAATGTAATCTAATCTATACCATGAATATGGAAAACAAAATGACACAGAATATGGATAATTAATATCAGCAATCAGCGTGATATCCAAAAGGACGCATCTGATTACAGACCAGAACAATGGATGATCAAAGGGAGATAACCCAACAAGTTACACGTTCACACTATTTGCATATGGAGCAATACCTCTACTGACATATCAGCGTGAGATTTTGTCTCATGCCATGAGACTTGAGCTACATTCGCGTATCCCGGTTGAAACGGTACATGTGGCACAGAAATGTTCTACAATAAATGAACTTGGACCGTTCTATAAGCAGAGCTGAAAATGCACAGTTTCGGAGAATAAAAAACAATGTATTGAGAATATTATGTCATTCTTTCATTCGTCCACTGAATTTGTTCTAGAAAGAAATAGCGAAAACTGGCAATAGTCAGCATTTTAGTTTCAGTCAGGTACGTCTGGACCCCTCAATCTACACATGCCAAATTTTCCTGAGGTCAGCCTCGGTTCAGATCTGTACCTGTCGTTTTCTTAACAAGTTCAACCGTTTCAACCGGATACGCGAATGTACCCTTGGCAACCCTGCTACTCTAGATCACATCATTCAAAATTTACAATTCATTATTAGTTTACTTAAACAATTTTCAGACAACATTTTGGGATGTAACAAGTAATCATTTATTTCTAACCATACTTTTAAATACCTGACGAATAATTTTAAATGGGCAGTGTTTCATATGAAAACATTAAAAGTGGTATAATGCATAGAGTTTTGGGGAAGTTTTCTGTAAGAATTTATATTTTACAATGTACATTTTAGACTAAAACTAAAATAGCATTCAAGATGTCGATTAAAACTTTGATTAATCCTAATCAAATATTTGAAATTATACGTACCTGTAGACTAAAGGATATATACACAGCCACACTTCCTGATATTGTTCCTACCGCCAGGTACACACCGTCATCACTGTAAAACAGTTCATAATACAGACATCTTATACAAATAACATTTCTTTGTCCAAAAATTGAAGCAGACCTGAAAAACTTGGAACATATTTTTCAAAAAGGGATCTACCTTTTGAGACGCCATAGATGATTTTATACAAGTGTCTATCATGAAACAAGTATAAAGTATCAGTTTACTAGCCTTCAATTTTTTTTGTTTAAAACTATTTCTGAATACACAGATGTATATAATAATGAAATATGAATGTAAATACCTCACTGCCAGACATGACAGGACCTCTGTTCCAGCAGTGACCATACGTTTTGGTGTAAATTTCTCACTGCACCACATTGTTAAAAAACAAGGAAGGGGTTTCTGCGCAGATCGTTTGTTAGGTATACTGATGGTGTAGAGGTTAAATTTGTCCTTTTTTCCTTCTATCAGACCATATCTGAGGAATAGAAACAAACAAATAAGCAAGAAATCATTATCATGATGAATCTTCACTCGATAACCAGTGACATATCTCAAGTTGCCCTTTCAATTTGAGAGTTTGTAAGTTAACCAATAGTTTGACTTGCACAAAGAGTTTGTTAACTATACAATAGCTTGACTTGCACACACAGAGTTTGTAAGCTTTACAATAGCTTGACTTGCACACAGAGATTGTAAGCTATACAATAGCTTGACTTGCACAAAGAGTTTGTAAGCTATACAATAGCTTGACTTGCAAAAAGAGTTTGTAAGCTACACAATATCTTGACTTGCACAAAGAGTTTGTAAGCTATACAATAGCTTGACTTGCACAAAGAGTTTGTAAGCTATACAATAGCTTGACTTGCACAAAGAGTTTGTAAGCTATACAATAGCTTGACTTGCACAAAGAGTTTGTAAGCTATACAATAGCTTGACTTGCACAAAGAGTTTGTAAGCTATACAATAGCTTGACTTGCACAAAGAGTTTGTAAGCTATACAATAGCTTGACTTGCACAAAGAGTTTGTAAGCTATACAATAGCTTGACTTGCACAAAGAGTTTGTAAGCTATACAATAGCTTGACTTGCACAAAGAGTTTGTAAGCTATACAATAGCTTGACTTGCACAAAGAGTTTGTAAGCTATACAATAGCTTGACTTGCACAAAGAGTTTGTAAGCTATACAATAGCTTGACTTGCACAAAGAGTTTGTAAGCTATACAATAGCTTGACTTGCACAAAGAGTTTGTAAGCTATACAATAGCTTGACTTGCACAAAGAGTTTGTAAGCTATACAATAGCTTGACTTGCACAAAGAGTTTGTAAGCTATACAATAGCTTGACTTGCACAAAGAGTTTGTAAGCTATACAATAGCTTGACTTGCACAAAGAGTTTGTAAGCTATACAATAGCTTGACTTGCACAAAGAGTTTGTAAGCTATACAATAGCTTGACTTGCACAAAGAGTTTGTAAGCTATACAATAGCTTGACTTGCACAAAGAGTTTGTAAGCTATACAATAGCTTGACTTGCACAAAGAGTTTGTAAGCTATACAATAGCTTGACTTGCACAAAGAGTTTGTAAGCTATACAATAGCTTGACTTGCACAAAGAGTTTGTAAGCTATACAATAGCTTGACTTGCACAAAGAGTTTGTAAGCTATACAATAGCTTGACTTGCACAAAGAGTTTGTAAGCTATACAATAGCTTGACTTGCACAAAGAGTTTGTAAGCTATACAATAGCTTGACTTGCACAAAGAGTTTGTAAGCTATACAATAGCTTGACTTGCACAAAGAGTTTGTAAGCTATACAATAGCTTGACTTGCACAAAGAGTTTGTAAGCTATACAATAGCTTGACTTGCACAAAGAGTTTGTAAGCTATACAATAGCTTGACTTGCACAAAGAGTTTGTAAGCTATACAATAGCTTGACTTGCACAAAGAGTTTGTAAGCTATACAATAGCTTGACTTGCACAAAGAGTTTGTAAGCTATACAATAGCTTGACTTGCACAAAGAGTTTGTAAGCTATACAATAGCTTGACTTGCACAAAGAGTTTGTAAGCTATACAATAGCTTGACTTGCACAAAGAGTTTGTAAGCTATACAATAGCTTGACTTGCACAAAGAGTTTGTAAGCTATACAATAGCTTGACTTGCACAAAGAGTTTGTAAGCTATACAATAGCTTGACTTGCACAAAGAGTTTGTAAGCTATACAATAGCTTGACTTGCACAAAGAGTTTGTAAGCTATACAATAGCTTGACTTGCACAAAGAGTTTGTAAGCTATACAATAGCTTGACTTGCACAAAGAGTTTGTAAGCTATACAATAGCTTGACTTGCACAAAGAGTTTGTAAGCTATACAATAGCTTGACTTGCACAAAGAGTTTGTAAGCTATACAATAGCTTGACTTGCACAAAGAGTTTGTAAGCTATACAATAGCTTGACTTGCACAAAGAGTTTGTAAGCTATACAATAGCTTGACTTGCACAAAGAGTTTGTAAGCTATACAATAGCTTGACTTGCACAAAGAGTTTGTAAGCTATACAATAGCTTGACTTGCACAAAGAGTTTGTAAGCTATACAATAGCTTGACTTGCACAAAGAGTTTGTAAGCTATACAATAGCTTGACTTGCACAAAGAGTTTGTAAGCTATACAATAGCTTGACTTGCACAAAGAGTTTGTAAGCTATACAATAGCTTGACTTGCACAAAGAGTTTGTAAGCTATACAATAGCTTGACTTGCACAAAGAGTTTGTAAGCTATACAATAGCTTGACTTGCACAAAGAGTTTGTAAGCTATACAATAGCTTGACTTGCACAAAGAGTTTGTAAGCTATACAATAGCTTGACTTGCACAAAGAGTTTGTAAGCTATACAATAGCTTGACTTGCACAAAGAGTTTGTAAGCTATACAATAGCTTGACTTGCACAAAGAGTTTGTAAGCTATACAATAGCTTGACTTGCACAAAGAGTTTGTAAGCTATACAATAGCTTGACTTGCACAAAGAGTTTGTAAGCTATACAATAGCTTGACTTGCACAAAGAGTTTGTAAGCTATACAATAGCTTGACTTGCACAAAGAGTTTGTAAGCTATACAATAGCTTGACTTGCACAAAGAGTTTGTAAGCTATACAATAGCTTGACTTGCACAAAGAGTTTGTAAGCTATACAATAGCTTGACTTGCACAAAGAGTTTGTAAGCTATACAATAGCTTGACTTGCACAAAGAGTGTTTAAGCTATACAATAGCTTGACTTGCACACAGAGTTTGTAAGCTATACAATAGCTTCACTTGCACACAGAGTTTGTAAGCTATACAATAGCTCAACAGCTTGCACACAGAGTGTTTAAGCTATACACAAAAGTGGCACTCAGTGTCTGTCCATTCAGTGTCAACTTAGGTTTTGTCCATCATGATATTTAGTTTATACTTTGCTGTTGTGAAGGATATATTATGTCCATCAATATTCATAATCACAGAGGTCAAATGTGTCAAATATTTAAATTGTTTTTTTCTTAGGGAACACTTTGCTTGAATCCATATTGCATATGTGGAGGTTTGCTAGGGTTAGGGGCAATCAAGTTACTTCAAACTAGAAAAAATAGTCAAATTACAAATATCTTTCTTCACGCATATCTGCATGTGATGTTCTTTCGCTATGTCAAGTTACAAACAAATCCAACATATAATTTAAGAGGACTTGAACTTACAAAGTTCAGACAGACGGACGGGGCAATTCCTCTATACATGTACCTCCCCAAACTTTGTTTGTTGGAGGGATAATATATATGACCTATGGGTATTGGTCTGAAAGCAATCCATTTTTAGGAGTCACATCTGTCACTTCAAGGTCACAGGAATGCTCTAAAATTGATATGTGTACTTACCTACAACACCTGTATCTGTGTTCGTCTGCCTGTAGAGGCCACTTGAGATTGGTGATCTTGCTGCCATCTTTAGAGTTCCACACACAGGCACAATGGTCTCTGGACACTGTCACTATCTGTCAGACAGGAAATGATAAGCATCATACTACATACCAGGTAATGAACAAAATATAATAACTTAGGCTTCCCACTTAAAATATCTTATTTTTTGAGCTAAGCATTTTTAGAAGAATACTTTCAGGACAAGCATTAGCCGATCACATCTGAACCTTATTAATTATTTTCCATTATAGGAAGAAATTTAAACCAATCTATAATGGCCTAGCTTTATAATACATATTAGGACAGTCAACACAAAGAACAATATTCTCTACTTCCCTAGAAATATATATAACAAGTATATAACATATATAATATGCATGCTTTCAATATTTTGTGTCTGTGTCTTTATAAGTTATCATATCTAAAGAAATAAAACAAAAGTCTCAGATTACCTAAAATGCTTTTGGTATGTATTTCTTTTCCTGAATTGTTACTGGAATTTATCTACAAGATTAGCATGTAACAGTACTTGTATTACACAGACAAACCACACAACATCTTACCTTGTCTCCTTGTGGACTAATATCAATATCATCTATATCATTTTTGTGGCCATGAACTTCGTACAATTTTTCCAATTCTGGAAACTGAAGAAAGAGAAATATCAATAAGCAAAAGAATGTGTTATGTCTGCATTAACTAATGTAGTAAGGTACATAAAAAGAAAAATGTTACAATCAAATATTTTACTTTATTTTATAAAACTTTTCTGAAATGAAATTTACCGAAATAATATTTTCTTACAGAGATGTAAAAATCCACAAGTCAGATACACAATTTACCATAAGTCTCAGATACCTGACTACCATTATTCTTAGACAAATGACTATGACAGATTTCAGATGTACATCTACCGCAAGTCTGGTACACAGAACAACCACAGGTCCCGTCAACAGGATTACCACACACACACATACAAGTCCTGGACACAGGACAAGTATAAATTCAAACTATGAATAAGTAAGTCTACCAAAAGTCTCAGACACTAGACTGCCAACAATCTCAGACACAAGAATACCAAAAGTCTTAGACACTAGACTGCCAACAATCTCAGACACAAGAATACCAAAAGTGTCAGACACAAGTCTACATCAAGTCTCAGACACAAGACTACCAAAATTTACTTACATACACAGGATTACCACAAGTCCCAGACACAGGTCTACTAAAGGTCACACAAGACTACATCAAGCCCTAGACATAGGATTACCACAAGTGTCAGACATAGGATTACCACAAGTCCCAGATACAGGATTACCACAAGTCCCAGACACAGGATTACCACA
The DNA here is from genome assembly GCF_002113885.1 of Mizuhopecten yessoensis. Taxonomy (NCBI): domain Eukaryota; kingdom Metazoa; phylum Mollusca; class Bivalvia; order Pectinida; family Pectinidae; genus Mizuhopecten; species Mizuhopecten yessoensis. Next base: position 555,619 of record NW_018404373.1, read on the forward strand.
AGTCCCAGACACAGGATTACCACAGTATACCAAAAGTCTCGGACACAAGACTACAACAAGTCCACGACACAGGATTACCACAAGTATCAGACATAGGTTTACCACAAATATCAGACATAGGATTACCACAAGTCACACACACAAGATTACCACAAGTCACACACACAGGACTACCACAAATTCTCAGACACAGAATTATCACAAGTCACACACACAGGGCTACCACAAATTCTCAGACACAGAACTACCGCAAGTCACAAACACAGGACTACCACAAGTTCTCAGACACAGAATTACTGCAAGTCACACACACAGGACTACCACAAGTTCTCAGACACAGAACTACCACAAGTCACACACACGGGACTACCACAAGTTCTCAGACACAGAATTACTGCAAGTCACACACACAGGACTACCACAAGTTCTCAGACACAGAATTACCACAAGCCACACACACAAGCCTACAGCAAATCTCAGGGACAATTAAGACTACCCCAAGTGTCAGACACAGGCCATATGCATGTATCTGGTTTTTTCCCTAGAAATATTATTTCTGGATATATAAACAAACAATAATGAATAATTCATATGCATTATATTAAGGTACTCAGTAAATGTATACATTTACCTTCCACACCCTGAGGTAACCATCAGTACCTCCTGTAGCTATAAGACTTCGTTTTGGACTGATCTGGGCAACCTTTTGAAAGCTGCTGTCTTTATTGAAATCTGTCTTAGTACTTTTGATTTTGTCAATTTCAAACATGATTTGCTTTCCAGTGCTGTTTGGAGTATCATCAGAGGTATCTCCTTTCCTTTTTCGTAAATTTCCATCTTCTGTGAATAAAAAGAAAACATGTCATGAAGTCAAGATGATGTCATTTCAATAATTTTAGTTAAGATGCTACATTTGTTTTAGATTAATAAAACTAAGGATCCCCATACCACTTTTTTGATTTCACCATAACTTTGATAACTCATTTATGAAAAGAAAATCATACCTTGCAGGACTTCAATAAAAAATAATTAGATAAAATAAACAATTATATGATAAACAACTTTGTTCCCAGTGTAAATATTTTAGCGGAGCTAGGCTGGGATTTGAACCTTGAACTTCAGATTGATATAGTATCACTCTAACCGACTGAGCTACCTGGTCAATGGAAGTGTCCCGGGCCAATCTCTACCACAGTTATATCTAAAACGACATTAAGTTACTGTATATACAGAGAAAAAAACACAGTGCAACGAGACAGGGACCCTTAAAACACTAGTCTGTGTACAACCACCGTCTAGCTAGCTACAAGTTATTCTTATAGCACCCTCTACAGATTAATGAAATTGCTGTTAACTCCTGAAAGATCCAGATGACACCTGGAAGTTATTGTATGAGTATGCTGACGAAGTGTGACATTAGACAATGTCATCTCTACATATCACCTTTACAGGTAACACAACAATATAATGAAATGACAAAATAACTGACGAAGTGTGACGATAGACAAAGTAATCTCTACATATCACCTTTACAGGTAACACAACAATATACTGAAATGACAAAATAACTGACAAAGTGTGACGATAGAAAAAGTAATCTCTACATATCACCTTTACAGGTAACACAACAATATAATGAAATGACAAAATAACTGACGAAGTGTGACGATAGACAAAGTAATCTCTACATACTACCTTTACAGGTAACACAACAATATAATGAAATGACAAAATAACTGACGAAGTGTGACGATAGACAAAGTAATCTCTACATATCACCTTTACAGGTAACATAACAATATAATGAAATGACAAAATAACTGACGAAGTGTGACAATAGACAAAGTAATCTCTACATACTACCTTTACAGGTAACACAACAATATACTGAAATGACAAAATAATTAACTGCATTTTGTAGTAAATGTAAGTGCTGGTATCCTTAGTTAAGATGGGCAGAAATTCATACATTTCAGCTATCAATCACTACAGATGAACTTACATATGTATAAATGTGACTTTCACAATATTAAAACCACTGCAAAATAGTAACATCCAAGTTAAGAACTATAAACAGGTAATTTATACAAAGTGGACTGTTTCATACCTGAAGGTTTTTTCTTTGGAGAAACAACTTTGTATTTCAGTGAATAAACATGACATTCATCATCAAGTCCTGCTGCAAACTGATGGTTCCTTCCATCATAGACGTTGGAGCCGTTCATGATGGCCTGTGACCCCGTGTCGTGTCTACAGATACTGACCGCTTGTAGTTTGCCATCCTGAAGCTCCACCTCATACACCTCCTGTAAACATTTTAATTGAAGTCACAAAATCAGTTGTGTGCAAACCTACACTTCTATCAATGACAGAAACTAGTCAAGAATCAGGACACTGTTCAAAGTAAAAAGATGCTTTAATTTGTGGACTCTTAACAACAATCTTTTGACCATTTGAATATTTTGTATTTTTCTATCGTACACATTTTAACAAAGGTCACCTTACAGATCACAGATACAGGGTCACAAACATCAGTAAAATCTTATTTGTGATCAATGAATGAAACATGAGCTGTACTTACATTAATAGGTAGTGTGACCATTATAGTAGAAATGTCTACAAGTATCTTGTAGATTTGACAAAACATACCACTGTTTTACTCACACATATAACTTGTAATTTACAATGCATTTTTTTTATCAGGAAAATACATCCACACCTGTGATCCATTTAACAATGGCCTATCAGTTGTACATTTTGTGAAATACACAGGTCTGATGTGTGAATTTGAGCACTAATGTTTCATTGTGCCTGTAATAAGAACAGTCATGTTTCCAGAAATACACCCTTTTTGGCAACAAAAGCTACAACGAAATTTATGTGTTTTCATTCTATAATGTATTTTTTTTTAAGTAAGCTGAATATTTTTCCCTGTACACTGCGATATTACCTCAAACATAGAAGGACAGCATGAGAAGAATTCCATACATGCAATATATCGTTTAATACAAGTTTCAATGGATATCTGTCTCTCAAAAATAAACAATTTGGTCAATCCTACTTCCTGGAGGAACAGTACATACAAAAAAACCTGTGTGGCAGATTTTAATTGTACATAGGATTACACAGCAATTCTATTCATTAATAGGATCCCTAGATGATAAAAAATGGAAGCATTTCACTAGGTGTGTTTTTTGTAAATTATTCAACTACTGAAAGTAAAATATATAACTTTTTGTGATTTTTTTTCTTTGTCTAATTCTTGCTTTTTGTTCTTACCTTGTTTAACAAGGACATCCTTCTGGATTTTTTTGTTTTTTGCATTATTTTGTTTTTGATATTACTTCTTAAATACAGTTCTACATAAATGTCTATTAGACACTTCTATTGACATGATAACACTGTTCATGGTATTGAACAGGAAATTTTCTTTTATCTTTGTTTTGTTTATTGACATAATCTAACAAATATGATAATAAACAAACTTCCTGGTAAGTGGAATCATTATGGAAGTATTTTGATCTATTGACATAAAATGTTGATAACTTTATCATATATCACCCCACTTGGGAGAACACTCAGTCCTGCACTAACGTCAAAAGTTAGGTCTTACCAAGCGAGGCACTAAAAAAAAAGGATATTAGGAAGTAGAGAGAAGACATCAAGATATCTTTATATTCCCTGCTCAACACTCAGCATTAAGGGAAATTGCAGCCACTGCTTTACCCATCTTCAGTATAATGTGACAGGATGGAATACTGTGCTGGGTTCCTTTGGCATGATATTTCAGTGAGGTAACACTATAAATTCTACATAAGATCTGCTCGATCGCAAGGAGGCAAATTCACCATGCTCAAAATTTCCCACCTAAGCGACTCCATTTGGTAGGTCAGGGAGTGACTTATCAACAAAATTTTGGAAATCGAAATGTTGGAAATCTTCTAAACCAGAATAATATTTTTCTTTTTTCGGTCCGCATCAGTACTGTTTGTTGATAAGTCACTCCCATGAAATATAAAATGGCATTGCTCAGGTGGGAAATTTTTAACGATTGAAAACCGAGGACTCTACTGACGGAATGTAGCAGCTGTTGGTGATAATAAGGGCAGATTTGGATCAATACATAACCCATTTATCAATATATGTAAGATATGTGTTGTCATAGTAGATTTTTGTTGTCAGCACCTCAAAACTCTCCGATACCGAACAGTGTCGGGGAATTCCATGCACATTTCATATAGTAGTGCACTCTGGTCCCACACCAGACACCTCTCTGTAAAAAAGTCTTGTGTCAGGTATAGAGGAAACTCATACTAACATACACTTATGTGCACATGGTCAGGTCGGGGAAAACCACTAACTTGAGTATAATACGCAAGTTTGCCTATGATACGCCAATTGGGGTATGGATTTGTTACTGAAAATAGCCAAAATCACTTTAAGCTTAACTTTTTCAAATTGTTTGTCCAAGTTGCATTTAATTAGTTATGAAACATCTTACAAATGCAAAAATAAACTTTATTTGCATGTGGGAAAATACCAAAAATAGATGCAATACTTCCGGTAGAGTAAGGGGTAATCCTTTTAATCTCGGACAAGGATATAAACTCGGACGTTTTGCATTAAAGCACTGTTTCCTTTCAATTATTTCTAGCGTTTGTTGTTTTTCGTCACTGATTTAATCATTTGTGTGACTTTGACAAAACCGGAAACGAAATCGAAAGAAGGCGATACTAGAAAACGGAACGGATGCCGGTAAAATCTGATTTTTTCCAGACACCCATGTGATACAGAGTCTTCATCCCGGGAAATTTCAAGGTTAACGTATTAAGTGTAAGGAATTCCAGGAGTGAAAGAAGGCAAGTTTTAAGGGCATTATATTTGTAGTATGTGATTTTTTGGTTAAATATGTTTTTATTTATTATTCTGACACATAAAAAAAAAAAATATGTACAAAATATAAGAAAAAAATACAAAATACACTGTCCGAGTTTAAATGACACAATTGATATTTGGTCATTTAATTTCGGACACACTTCTAGACCAGAGGTTAAACAATGCTGAAGGTATATAGTTGTTAATTTGACAGTTTTAAAAATGGAAACATAATGGATCATCCAATAAACATATATATATATATATCATATGCATTGTTCATCTATAATATACATTGTATATATGTAGATTATACAGAACATATATATACAATTTTGGTGAATGATAAGTGACGAGCACAATCTAAATGATTTTTATATCAATTTTTATTTAATTTTTTAGATGCCAAGGAAAAATAAAACAAAACACAGAAGGGGACCAGAGCTCAAATATGATAGGTCGAATTTAGAACATGCTGTAATTCTGTGAAGAGCGGGACCATGTCTATTAGGAAGGCAGCGGGAACATTTGGCGTCCCAAAATCTACCCTGTATGACAGAATTACAGAAAAATCTGCCATAGATGCTCACCTGGACAAAAACCTGCCCTTCCAGAGGCTATAGAGAATAAAAATGTTGAAACTGTGAAAGAGGCGTCCCGGCAAGGAATTGGAATAAGTAGGAAACAACTGCTGGTGAGAACCGGTGATCTGTGCAAGCGTTTTAGACGTTTTTAACGGTGTTTAAAAAAGCTACACCTTCAAAACAGTGGTGGGAAGGGCTTAAAAAAAAGACACCCTGAATTGACCATTAGGAAACCGGAAAAGTTGGCTTCTGCCTGAGCTTCAATGCTCAACCCGGTGGGTGTACAGAAGTACATGAACGATTAAGGCAATGTACTGGATCAACTCAACATAAAGAACCGACCCGCCCAAATTTGGAATTGCGACGAAACCGGGTGCAATTTTGAACACACCCCTGTGCGAGTAATAGCAGAAAAGGGCGCGCGTAATGTTGTGGGGAGGACGACAAATAACAGGACAAACATCACCATTATGGCCAAGGTGAAAACCTTTGCCTCTGTCCATGGGTTCAATACAAGCGCAGCACCCACCGGTACAAAATGGGCGTGGCAAGAAAATGGATGTATAGCAGACAAAATTGGGGAGCAGTGGTTTTCCGACGTATTCCCACAATAGTTCCTGTCCCCAGTACTTTCCCTGACACAACCCATGTGCTTGTTCCCGCCTCAACTTCATCCTCTGACACCGCCTCCACAATAGTTCCTGTCCCCAGTACTTTCCCCGACACAACCCATGTGTTTGTTCCCCCCTCGACTTCATCCTCCGACACCGCCTCTGCAATAGTTCCTGTCCCCAGTACTTCCCCCGACACACCCCATATGCTGGTCCCCGCCTCGACTTCATCCTCCCACACCGCCCCCACAATAGTTCCTGTCCCCAGTTCTTTCCCCGACACAACCCATATGCTGGTCCCCGCCTCGACTTCATCCTCCGACCCCGCCCCCACAATAGTTCCTGCCCCCAGTACTTCCCCCGACACAACCCATATGGTGGTTCCCGCCTCGACTTCATCCTCCGACCCCGCCCCCACAATAGTTCCTGTCCCCAGTACTTCCCCCAACACAACCCATGTGCTTGTTCCCACCTCGACTTCATCCTCCGACACCGCCTCCGCAATAGTTCCTGTCCCCAGTACTTCCCCCGACACAACCCATATGCTGGTCCCCGCCTCGACTTCATCCTCCCACACCGCCCCCACAATAGTTCCTGTCCCCTGTACTTTCCCCAACACACCCCATGTGCTTGTCCCCGCCTCGACTTCATCCTCCGACCCCGCCCCCACAATAGTTCCTGCCCCCAGTCCTTCCCCCGACACAACCCATGTGCTTGTTCCCGCCTCGACTTCATCCGCCAACAGCCCGACACTGCCTCCACAATAGTTTCTGTCCCCAGTACCTTCCCTGACACATTCCACCTGATGGTTCCCGCCTCGACCCCATCCCCCGTATTAGCGTTTCCCTACACAGCGTCTACTCCGATAACTCCTTTATCTACCGCATGCTCTCCAGTTTCTGACCCTACGTTGGCCGCAGATTCCAATACACTAAACCTTCTCGCGCCTTTTATAGTTGCTGAACAAACATTGTCTGATAAAAGCCATGATGTGCTTTTCGACTTGTTTGTTGAAAGTGTTCCGCCCACTGAGGAGGAAACCTTAGAGACATTTTGGAACACCGAAATAGAACATATGTTCCTTCCTCCAAAGGTCGTTAGAGAGGAAACCACAAACAAAAGGAAAAGAAACACGTCGCATCGTCTCCTGACAAGTGACAATATTGTAAAGAAAAAACAGAGTGTTCAGGAAAAGAAAGACAAAAAAGAGAGGAAGAAAAGTTGCAAGGGTGCAGAACAAATTAAATTTTAAAAAAAGACCCATGTAATGTGAAATAATACGAGTGGTGTGGCAATTGTGATGTAGAATTACTACAATTATGAAGATTATATAGTAACAATCAACATGTGGAATGTACATATTTTAATGGATTTTGTTTTACTGAACATGCCACCTTCTTTGCAGTATATACATCTTATAAAGTTAGAGTTCCGCCTTGTATTGTCATATCCGCGGAACAATTGAGTGTTGTACTGATCTAACATGACGCTATTCCAATTTAGACACGTTTTTTAACAATATTTAAAAAAAATGATCATATATATCTAGACAGTTTCCTTATTCTTCACAAAAAAATGTCATGGTGGTTCATTTTCAGGAATTTTTTCATTCTAAGTAATTTCTATTTAAAAATAAAACGCTAAAACATGAAGCGACATTGCATAACTTGTTTGGCAATGATTACCTAAAATGACATATGACATTCGCAGGCTCTGTTTTTTATTTCGACGAGTTGATGTGCAGATTGTCATGAAAAAATATTCATCCTCGGTTAATAGGACCAGAAACCAATATTTAAACATGCCTATAATTTTCTGGGGTTTTTTCTTTCGTGTTTACTTCAAACTCATTGTGCACATTTAAACATATCACTGAATACAAAACTATTTGGTGGAAATGCTGAATGATAGCAATATTTCATATACAACTTTAATTCCAGAGAGCTATTCGAAATATTTTCTCGTCTTGAACCATATATGGTAGTGTGATGTATTAATAAAGTTGTGAAGATACATGTAGTACTAAGACCAATTCAGCAGTTTGTCTTATTCACATATTTCAATGGAATATTTTAGAAAGTTAATTGGTGTCCGACTTTTTATGCCTATACTGTCCGGGTTTATGGTCTTTCCGCCTTTTGGTTTATTTGTTAGACAATGTATCGATCAACCAATGAAAATCCACACTGCAATATGCATCCTAAAAACGTAACATTAGCGAGTTCGTTTTTCCACCTTGGACTGAATTATCGCAGCAATCGCCAGTGACGGTTTTAAGACTGAGGTCTCTGAAAAGTGTTCGAGATTACAAGTTTCTAAGTAGCCAACGCTTTCAGTAAGCATCTTTTAGCAAAATATTATTTACGTTGCCGTTAATTAATGCGATTTTTAATAATATATCGCAAAAGTTACTGTTAAAGCGATTTGGATTATTTTTAGTAACAAATCCATACTCCAACTGGCGTATAATAGGCGAGTTTGCGTATTATACGCAAATTGGTGGTTTTCCCAGACCTGATGGTAGTACACTACACACATGGAGGCGCGTGCTTAAATGACATAAGCTGTTAAAAAAACATTAAACCCTATAAAACGAAATAACGTAGCGTGCGGCCTTTAAAACCGCATTTCAAGTATTCTTTAACGCCGGATAATGAGACAAACCCAATGGCTGTTCAAACACCTGTGTAACGTCCGCTTTGATTTCACTACCGGATGGTTCTGGTTATCCAGCGAACAAGTACATGTGGGACTTTTGCTGATATACCGTTCGTTGTAACTTGATACAACGACACTCTCGAAGTCGGTACTATGACTTGCACAAGCCTCACTCTCTCATTCGTCCGGCCCCTGTCACCTGTGTTATTCAGTTGACAGCTGTGAACCATGTAAGCCGATACAAGAAATATGATCTATTCCATGACAAATTTATCAAACTTACAATTGCATTAGCAATACCAGTCTTTGCAGCCCCACCACCGCCAGCTACAAGAAAATGTCTTTCGTCTAAAGATTTAACAACATAAAGTGGAAACTCGGACCTTGCCAACAAACCACCTTTGTCGGCCATCTTGCCACGATTTGCCCCGGATTGATATATAAAAAATAAAATGAAGTTTTGTGTTTGAGCTAATGAGAATTTTTATAAAAGAAACAATATTTCAATCGATGTGATAATAATTTATATTTTCCATTTCTAAGGAATGTAAACATAACGAACAAGTGCGCGCCCCAAGTGCGGATCTAATGAAATAGTCCCTTTGATGATCGGGGTATCCAAAATGTTTTATTGATATTTTCAAATGTCGATTTTAAAGACTTCTGATATTTCTCGTAAAACATGCAGAAAGCAAAATAAAGAGACCAATCTAAATTAATAATGTATGTGCTTTTTCCTGAAATCAATTACTTGAACATCACACAAACAGAATATAAATAATTGAATACTAAGTTGCCTGACAACAGGTCACGTGACGATGCTGTAGGTAATTTGCTATTCCTCCGCACAAATACAGTTTTGTATTAAAAATCTTAAACATTACTAAAACAGAAACTGATCTATGACATTGACCTGCTTATTCTAGAATAAGAAAACAACTATTTAATTTCTGTATTTGTAACCAGACAATCTTATCATATTGAAACGATATAATGACCTATTTTATATCGGAGGAAATATGGATATGTTGTTAGGCTCAAATGGACATAGGAGTTGAAGTATAACACAAATAACACACTTCAACACTTATACCAACAAACCCATATGTAGCTATGTAAGTATGAATCATTAACAGAAAAGGTAACACGACAACTATTTCCATTGCTCCGTCTAACGATTGATAAATTTATCAACACTCCTTGGCTGTACATTTGCAGAGAATGAACCGTTTCCCTACCTGTCTACCTATCGAGTTTTATTTTATATATATAAATTATATTGCACCGGTAACTGTATACATGTAGTCTATCTACTCCAACTTGTCTCTCAACGATACTCTAACGGTTTAAGTAGACGGCACAACTTGTTAGACTTGCTTCATGCTAAAACCTCCCTTTTTAGGAGGGAGACTCACGATTTTGGACCCTTCAATTTAGTATTTTCAACCTGTGAATTTGTTTAGTGGTCTACAGTGGCAATGTCTTTTCAACACATGGTAAGCTGTTATTTGCATGGCAGCCAAAGATGGCGAGTGCTTCCCCTCATCAACGTGAACTTCATTTTTGGTTTTGTGTCTTTAAATACAGACCCATCAACTCTGATCTGATGATAAGTTATAAATGTACACTGTAGTTCAGATTGTTACTGTTGGAACCTATAGTGTCCATGATCTATAAGGATGTCCAAGGTTAATATCTGGTCTGGATGGTTAATGCATTTTCTCATCCATGCAGTTCTATAAGTACCATTTTCATGATAAACTGATACATTGTATGTATACCATCTGGACAACAACCAAAGATACAAACTAGAGTGGTACATTTTTTTTGTATGTGACTATTAATGTAAAGAGTTGCTCAAATAAAATCTGGAAAAAGGCAGAATTTAAAAAGAAAACCTGCACTTCAGATTCACAGCTCAAAAAAGAGCTGCTATAACCATAATTGGCAGGCAAAAAGTACAAAATAATAATACATAACACCACCTTTGTACATTGTCAGTGTTGCTGATTTCTGATTTAGGGTTTTAATTTTAACTTTTTCATATAGACAGGAGGAGGTTCAAGATGTATGTAAGAATACATGCGATGCTGAAGACCTAGCTGATCTGTAGCCCCATCCCTTCAGCCTCACTAATATTGACACCATGGTGAAGTTGACACTCGACCTCATTGCCAGGGGCACCTCTGGGTATACAAAAAAGAAGCGTGATGAATCTATGCAACAGTATCTCAAACGACTGACACATTTGTATTTGGAAGACAGAAGCATTGATGATGTGGTAAAGTTGTTATTTTATGTAATTCTTCCACTCCATCTCACAGATGTGAGATTGACACAGCCTTGTGCATATGTTATTTGGAAATGTGCATCAAATTATTAGTTCCAAACCAGTTCTATTCTGTGTTCTCACCTCGTTCATCCTTCTAGAGCTGTCCATTTCTGGTACATGTATCTAGGTACATCTTCAGATGACAAGGTGTAAATATACCAAAACAGGTCACTGTGACCTGTATTTTGACCTGTGACCCAAATAATTGAAACAGTTTGTTAAAGACCATCCTCCATACTCCAGGGGTTACGCTCATTTGCACTCGATGCACCCTTGGAATATGTCACAACAAAATTGAAGACACACTCCTGGATATTTGGTTGGTCTCTGGTAAAAAAAAAATAACCCAACTGCTACTCGCTGGGCTGATATCTGTCCTTTGAAGATTGCAGAGTAACGACACCCGACTTCAAAGCCAGTCAATTTTACAGTTACGTGACCGACAGATTCTTTTGATGTAATCAAATCCACAAAGTGGTGCACACTGAGCCTTCAATTTTTCTATGACATCCAGGGGTGTAGAGAGCGAAAGTGAGCATGTAACCCCTGGAGTATTGAGGATGGTCAGAGACATATCTAGATCTCTTGTACTTTTTGCAGATTTGGTATGCAGGTGCATTGTCTGACATGAGAGTGGATTTGTCACAAGCAATAATATATTCTCTGATATTGAAGTGGTTTACTAATAAATATGGTAGTGTAGGTTTAATGTCAAGTAATGATATTCTCAGGATCAAAGATATTTCAATAGCACTGTTTACTTTTTGCGCTGTCAATGGTTTTGAAAGTTGACTATATATTCTATATTTTATCTATTATCTGAACAATCTAATAAATATTTGTGTGATCATATTTTATATCAACTTTTACTGTATCCATATTTGACTCTGATGTATATACATATTTATTTCTCTTGTCAAGTATTTAAATTGAAGTGTTCTCACCAAGAGTCTAAAACATTGTATCAATTAATGTTTCAGGGAGACGATATCGGCATGTGCCGCAATCTGACAGTATTATATTTGTATGACAACCAGTTGAACAGGATACCCTCCCTACATCACAACATGAACCTGACCATGTTGTACCTACAAAATAATGATATCTGTAAAGTAGAAAACCTTGCCCCACTGACTCGTCTCCAGAAATTGTGAGTAATCAGGTTTATAAATATTTGAAATTGTTTAATTGCTACAATCACCCCATAACATGTTGCAACGAACCATAAGAGACTGTCATGTTTAAATTGTGTTTGTCATGGTTTGATGATTTTTACATCTAGAACTTCAAAACAGTAATGGACTATACGTTACACAATTTTCTGAATTTTAATGAAAACATAACATGCTCTTCACAGACAAAGGTAATACAGTGATAAATCAGTGCTCCTAATTATAAACTGAAGTGTTCTTAAATCTGTGTTTGCAGGCTGTTTAATATCTTTATAACCGCTATTAAAGTGTGTTTTGGTAATCAGTTATTGCAATTAAAGGTTCAACTCTAATAAAAAATATATCTATTAAGTGGTTGTTTTTTTATTTAATCAATATCTTTTATGTATTGATCACTTGTATGTTTTATCAAAATTTCATTTATCTCCTGACAGGTACTTGGGAGGTAATTGTATAACTGTTTTAGAAGGCCTAGACAAAATGGACAAACTTCAGGAACTTCATGTTGAAAACCAAAGGCTACCTCCAGGAGAGAAACTGTTGTTTGACCCAAGGTCTTTAAGAGGAATAGCTGTAAGTGTGATCAAATTAAAACATTTGGCATTGTTTTTAGTTTGATCCATGATAAACGATAATAACTTGGCAGTTCATGGATTGGGATGTATGTTTGAATCGATGAAATTACAAGCACCAATAGTCTGACTTGATCCGTTGCTTGTCAGCAATAAACCAAGAACAATAAATAGCATTAAACCTTTATTATTGCTAGTTTGTAGTTTGATCAAGAATTAATTAAGACATTGATTTGGTAATTTTCTAGCTAAAAGGATTTTCAACACCAGAGAACAGCTTAACTGTTAAATGGCTTTTATCAACATATTTTTGCTAAACAGAGATATCAAGAAATGTATAACACTTTCTGGTTATGAATTCTAAAGGTGGGTAGCATATTGCTGCTCGGTTAAAGATCAAGAATTTTAGAAAATAATTCAGGATGTTACTTATCATATATTTTTAAAATATCACAATAACATTAGCTCTTAACCATATATCTATATCTGTGGTGAAAAGTACATTTTTATTTGATCTTGATGTCAATCTTGCTTGTTACAGTTGTCGCTACAGGTGCTCAACGTGTCCGGTAACGGACTGGATAGTATCCGCGACATGATTGGTCTGAGGAACGTTTCCCAGTTTATGGCCAATGACAATGAGTTAAGTGACATGAAGGACCTGGCACACAACTTCGGTAACTGGCCTGTGTTATGGCGGCTAGAACTGATGGGAAACCCTGTATGCCACAAGGCAAAGTACAGAGACAGGATCATTGTGATGGCAAAAACTCTGGGTAAGGCTCAGTTTGAAAGTTTTCAACTTTGTAAGAAGAATTACTTTTGCAGTTAAGTTGAGATTTTTGTTAAAAACTACATAAAACTTTCAACTGAACTTGTCATATAAAAGTTAAAAATGACCAAAAAAATAATATAACTTAGTATATATGCATATCATTTGTTTCCTCTGATAAAAACTGTGTGTTAAATAAATCTTGAATTTAACTTCTAAAAATAAAAAAAGATAAAAAATAAAAGATTTTCATAAAGTTAATTTAGATTTGTCTTCCTCTTTTATTTGCTTATAAATAATGTTTATACTAAAGCTAAAAAGAAATATTAATATTTTTCTCGTTAATTTATACAGAGGTACTAGATGGAAAAGAAATAACTGAAACATCAAGACAGTTTCTTAGAAAATGGCACGCAAATAAAGAAACACAGAAAAAGAAACGAGATGAAATTTATCAGAGAAGCGCGTACACAGACTTGGGAGATGGTGAGTGAGATAAGCTTGAACTTATTTATGACATCTATGGAAAAAGGAAATTGGCCTATAATTTTCAATGATTTTTATTAACATGTTTAAAATAAAAGGGTTAACTACTTAGACACGCCCTGGTAGACACGCCCAGGGCTATTTTCAAACTATTCTAATGGACCAGTTCCTTTTAATCTACATCCCTATAAAATTTTGAATATGCATGACCCCAGCCCTTTCTAACTTCTTGTTAAGAAAGATCCAGCAGATGTATTTCTATGCCAGAGAATACCTTGAAGGTTATAAGGAAGTTCATGATATGTTATGTGTTGTTAAGATATTTTACAGTACTGTATATAAGATATGATTTTGATGTATGTTGTTAAGATATTTTACAGTATTGTATATAAGATATAATTTTGACATATGTTGTTAAGATATTTTACAGTACTGTATATAAGATATAATTTTGACATATGTTGTTAAGATATTTTACAGTATTGTATATAAGATATAATGTTGATGTATGCTGTTAAGATATTTTACACTACTGTATATAAGATATAATTTTGATGTATGCTGTTAAGATATTTTACACTACTGTATATAAGATAAAATTTTGCTGTATGCTGTTAAGATATTTTACACAACTGTATTTAAGATATAATTTTGACCTATGTTAAGATATTTTACAGTACTGTATATAAGATATAATTTTGACGTATGTTAAGATATTTTACAGTTCTCTGTATACCATAAGATATAATTTTGAGATATGTTAAGATATTTTACAGTACTGTATATAAGATATAATTTTGATGTATATTTATGTGCAGGTCATCAAAGATCGTCGGAGTTACCTCCGGTAAAGGATCCTACCCGCCCTGTGAAAAGCAGTCAGATCCCAGGCTACATGATGCCAGGTAGGTTGAAGGCACTTGTAACTGTGTCTGATTTCCACACCTAAGTATATAGCTGTGTATGGCATCTCACTTTGAGGCACCAAGTATATAAAATATATGTCACAAAATATATATATAATTCTAGACCTCACTTATCTGCCCTTCTTCATAAAATTTGCATAACATTGAATTTCAATTTTGCAGCCAGTCCAAAATTAATGTTTTATTACTTGATGGGTAAGAAATGTCCACGTTACGATAATTTTATAAAGGACTATTGGGCTGACTGCAATATTCAATCTTGGCTTATCTCCCCTTTCAATACATTATGCATCTGGCAACCAGTCTGCCCTTTATTGATGTGTCCTGTATGTGTTGCTGATGGTGACGGTTTTATTCTTTGATGTGACATTAATTACCTGGGGAGTTGTGTAACTGAAGCGGTTTCTTATGTCTGTGTATAAACATTGTGTCCCAAATCAGATATAAATCAATGTTGTTGACATGCATGATGTTATTTCTAAAAACATAAAGTATATATTTGCTGCACCTGATAATAGACACCCAATTACCACATAGCTTGTTTCCCTGTATGCTTAAGAAGCTTGTTTCCGAGCCATCACATTTATAATGCTTTGGTGTTGGTGGGACGATTTTCCATGTTCTTTCCATATAAACAGGAGGAGATGAGATATCTTCGTAAAATAAAAACCTAGGAATAATAAAACTTGGAGCAATAAAACATACCTAGTATAAAGCTTTCATTCAGCAATTATTATTTTGTTAGGCACTGTACATTATTTTATTTACATTTCTTATACAGAATGAAAAAAATCAACAATTCTTCTTTTCTCAAAATAAGGAAACTTTACTTATGAAATCAATATTTATGAATAAACATCTGTCTTTTTTCTTTGTTCCAACTAATGAAAGAACTATTTTTGTTTCTAAATCACCATTAATTACTTTTCAGACATAAGCCATTTAAGTGATTTCACTGAGGTATACACAGGTTAACCTATAGGATAGACCAGTCTTTTCATCCTCGTCACTTGCTTCCTTATTGTATAGTATCTATAAAACTATCTATGGAAAGTTAGAAGAGATGATTAGAACAGAATACTTCCATGCATGTGACCCCGTGTATAATCAGCTAGAACTCAGCAGCCCGTCGTTAGCCTTTAGTTTGCCGCTGTATCATGAGAATGCCTGTAATGTTACATTCATTGCAATTTTTTTATCAACAGGTCCCCCCGTGTGATTTCCCAGTCAGCTTCTTCTAGCTCTGGTTTTATCATGATATACTTACACTTTAAATCAAAGTACAAAATGTACAAAAAAATCTATCAGCATATTGTTCTAATTAATCAGTTCACCCCTACATTTTTAATATGGACTTGCCCAGTCTTTGATTTGCTAAGGTTCAAATGTGACTTTAAGGGGGAATGGGTTAATCAAACCAATGCCTACGATGAATATACATATATATAAATGTCAATATTTTGGTATTTTTATTTTCAAAATCAACCCTTTTTATGTTTTTCTTACATCATTAATGTTTCAATTTCCACAAATTTAATGTTTATATAATGATTCAAATAGCAAGTTAAAAACCTACATGTGTTCTGTCAACAGTTTGCTTTTTTAGGTGAAATATGCTAGAGAACATTGTACGGATTTAGAAGCGTTCATTATAAAAACTGTATAAGACTTTTTCATTACATAATCTGACGACATATATAATGTACTAAGTAATGCCATGTCACCATCTTCTCGATAACAGCCAAGACAATATTGAGGACACATATCAGAGGAGGTAGGACTTAGTATATAACTGGGGACTGACGATAACTCTTAATGCTTCCTGTCTTCTACAAAATGTAGTCGAAATAACAACACTATATATCTGTCCAGCCATGTAAATGTGGCTAAGAATCAGTAACATAGTAGTTATTTTGTATATATTTGATTTTGTCATGGTATTAAAAATGAATCTTTTGACCGCATACTAATCAGATCTGGTTGTAAGCTTTGGGAATTCACTGTGGGCCGACTTTAACAACAGATGGATATATACCTGACTAGCTGTAGTCTATATGTTAGTAGTTTAGACAGCAGTATATGGCCAGATACTTATCTTGCATGTTTTATCCAATAGGACTCATGATGAAAGGTGAGACTCACATTAAACAGATAGCCGTATTATTGTGTTTGGACTGTCATGTTTATATATATAGAAGCTTGCATTGCATGTGTTGTTTGCATGGTTATATTGGTTTTGTACCTAATAAATTTAGTTGTGATACTAAACAATGACAAACTGTTCATAATGAACATTTCAATGTATTTATACAAGAACTGTTTAATTTAATAATCAATATGTATCATGACATTTAAAACTGTTATAACACATGACTAAAATGCCCAGTATTTCTACGGTGCAATGCGTATACACATTATCAAAGATCATGAAAAGGAGTATGTGTCAATGGGTGAAGGTTTGACCTAGTACTCGACAGAGTAAATCAGATAATTGGGAGGATTTCCAGAAGCTATGATCCCAGTTTTACCCCTATCCAAAAAAAATCATAGCGTAAGAATGCATGTAAGAAGTTAGCAAATCAATAAAAAATCACATACTGAAGATTCGTTTGTTTTGTAGTGAACCCTAATACTTGATTTACAGTGTGAAATTTGACTTGAACTCATTCACTCCTTTCACCCCTGTATTTAGACAATAGACTATGATAGCCTTTGATATGGAGCAGTCCAAATGCCTCATTAGGTGTCAGTGGGTTAACACAGAGATTATCTATATCACAAAAATTGTGTACTGCTACATTCAATATGAATTATACTTGTCAATAATATATGATAATACGCTGAGCCTGAAGTAGAGAGAACACCAACAATTTACTGAGGGCAGTATTGACTGAAGAAAGGGGACCACCTGGTTATAAATAGCATGCCGACTTTTTTACAACTGACTTTACTGGAAATATTGTGTGTAAAATCAGGGAAAACAAAACTGAAAGGACATGGATCCGATAACTAAAAGAAATCCAAAAACAGCCAATAGAATTTAAACGTACATTTCACATCATTTTACTGACATATTGATGATATCTACACTTAGCAAACCAACCAATCATGGCAAACAATTTGAAGGTGATGATACAATGCTAAAATCCATATACATGCAACTAAGATTGAACTAACATTGCTTACATGCTACTTGTGTTTCAAAAGATTGTTGCATAATTTTGTTGGTGAAAATGTCTTGTTGCTAAGGTGAATGTTTGTATTATGTTTTGTGCAGGTTTTGAAGCCCGTAGGTCTGCTAAGAAGCATAGAAGCGGTATGCCATTACACACATGTCAATAACAGTAGAATTGCGGTGTAAACAAGAAACCTGTCCAATAATCTCTTCCTTCCAGTCCTTCCCTGGCAAATATAACTCCGTAGCGTTAGTGCTAGACGTATAACTGGTAAATTCCTGGTCAGGAGTAGACATTTAATACGTAGACATCACGGCCACACTTACACAGTGTTGCCTGACTATGTCACATAAATATGTTGCTAGCTGTAGTCTGTGGTAGACAATCCATATTTGTACATTTTTGGTATTACTGTACATCATTACATCAGATGAGAAGTAGGTTCTGTGTATGGTTGTACAAACTGGCCTACGTGTCAAAGAAATAATCTTCAGTGATTTTTCTTCCTCTTTTCGACAGGAGCCTGTGCCTTGTGACTTTTGGGGAAATGTCACATGCAAAAAACATGATTTTTTGGAAAATAAATTGATTTTTGCAATGATTTTGGAAAAATACAGCAGAAAATATCTAAAGGAAGGCACCTTTAAAAGGCCCCAAATTTCACCTTTTAAAAAATCACTGAAGTTATGTAGATATTTCTCATGTCGCTGCAAACTTATCAGCATTGTTGTTGCACCACTTGTGATATGTTCAGACAATATGACATCATTGGTAGACAAATCCTTTAGTGTTTTTTTGCCTCAATGTTTTTGTATGTATCATGTATTTATTATGACGTGGATGGTGGAGATATATGTCTTGGGATAATGCAGTATCTTTTATATATGTTTCATTTCTAAGGTCTGCAGGTGACGGGTTTTAATTCTGCTATATAAATTTGGTCTATGTATATAAACGGGAATAAGTGCATCTCAATCTTTTTCTATTCTCCCTAACCCAAGTGCATGTGATGGTATATGTGGGTTGGTATTATCTGTGTATTAATTCTGTGTTGAGGACCATCCATTGTCATTGCTAGTTTTCCTCGCTCTGAAGTATAGGCGCTTTAGGTCTGAAATTCTCATTGTGCTTTTTGTAAGGAGAAACATGTAATAACTTTTAATCTTTCTTAGATTTATAACAAAAACAATTTTCATTCTTGTATTATTGTTTGATGTAATTTAATTGTCTGATTGACTCGTCATTTTCATTCTTATAATAAAAAGGGTTCCATACAAAATTACAAATATACAAGTATACAAATGTACAACAGAAAACACAAAACCCTCAATACCTCCGAATCAACCTCAGGGCAGAAGGGTGTAGCATATCACATTGTCACCAACCTTGTACACTGTGTACCACGAATATCAATGAGCAGTCCTACATTCTACCTGTATCACATTGTCACCAACCTTGTACATTGTGTAACACGAATATCAATGAGCAGTCCTACATTCTACCTGTATCACGTTGTCACCAACCTTGTACACTGTGTAACACGAATATCAATGACCAGTCCTACATTCTACCTGTATCACATTGTCACCAACCTTGTACATTGTGTAACACAAATATCAATGAGCAGTCCTACATTCTACCCGTACCACATTGGACTCACCCTGAAACATGAAAAAGCTGGCCAAGAAAATAGTCTGCATTACATTGTACAGTAAAGTCGCCCTTATGTCCATCTATATATGGAAAGATTTGAAATATGGTTTTTAATTTTTAATTCTCTTAAACATATAGATTTTGTTTTAGATCTAACATTTTCATTAATCAAAAAATTTAGGCTTTTACCTATTTTAAGTTAGTTTTATGTATACGTACATAAAGACAGCTTTTTTTCATTATATAAATTTGTATATATATATATGTTTAAATGTTCCCAGATACAGTGATCACACTGTTTTAAGTTCTACAGGAGTGATAGGGGATTGCTTTCCTCTATCTCTTATTCAGACTTTTGTTTGGAAATAGTTTTAGATTTAGAAGTATTTGATGGAAATATCAAGGTTTACCCTTCTTGCTTAACCAGACTATACTATTATCTGTAGATTTTAATACGATTAGATACATTTATAATTATGATTATAAATTTAGACAGGGTTTAGCTAGTGTTGACCCTTTTTAATGAAAGATTTCAAAATTTGGATGAATATTTCAGTACATTGTAGTGCGTTGTAGTGATTGTTTTAATGTAGATTTCCAGTGGAAAACTTCAACACTGCTGTCTTAAAATTCAACAGTATAAGCCATAAAATCTGATGAAAAAATATTTTAACATCTTTGAGAGAAATTTGAACAAGAATAATCCTTTGTAACCAATCAATAGATCATTATATGTGCTGAATTGTGTAATTTAAAAGTTTCTTGAAAAAACATTTCAGAATTTGCTTGTGCTGTGTATTTTTATAAATGTTACATTTATGTTTCTTTTGAATTTGGTTACGGAATGTTTTAAATGTGCATATAACATTGAAAATAATTGCCAATTGCTTCAGCAAAACTTACAGATTGTAATGAGAAATTGATGGGTTTGGTATAATCGTGTGACAATGTCATGTGACATGTACCTGCACTTCCTCATTCTCACGTTTGTGTTTATCAGGACTCCCTAGGAAACAGTTTGACGAGTTATTGGCCCGAACGGCCACCATGGAGCCTCCCTCAAGGGAGAAACAGCCAACCCCAGTGAAAGCTAAGAGTGGGGTTCTTAGATCAAAGTAAGTTTACCATGTCTGAAGTTACGTATAAGGTGATGTAAGCTGGACGTTATGAGTGGAATATTGAGCTGGACATTATGAGTGGAACAATGAGCTGGACATTATGAGTGGAATATTGAGCTAGACATTGTGAGTGGAACATTGAGCCGGACATTATGAGTGGAACATTGAGCTGGACGTTATGAGTGGAACATTGAGCTGGATGTTATAAGTGGAATATTGAGCTGTACATTGTGAGTGGAACATTGAGCTGGACGTTATGAGTGGAATATTGAGCTGGATGTTATAAGTGGAATATTGAGCTGGACATTGTGAGTGGAACATTGAGGTGGACGTTATGAGTGGAACATTGAGCTGGACATTATGAGTGGAACATTGAGCTGGACGTTATAAGTGGAATATTGAGCTGGACATTGTGAGTGGAACATTGAGCTGGACGTTATAAGTGGAATATTGAGCTGGACATTATGAGTGGAACATTGGGCTGGATGTTATGAGTGGAACATTGAGCTGTACGTTATGAGTGGAACATTGAGCTGGACATTATGAGTGGAACATTGGGCTGGATGTTATGAGTGGAACATAGAGCTGGACATTATGAGTGGAACATAGAGCTGGACGTTATGAGTGGAACATTGAGCTGGATGTTATGAGTGGAACATAGAGCTGGACATTATGAATGGAACATAGAGCTGGACATTATGAGTGGAACATAGAGCTGGACTTTATGAGTGGAACATTAAGCCGGACATTATGAGTGGAATATTGAGCTTGACATTAAGAGTGGAATATTGAGCTGGACATTATGAGTGGAACATTGAGCTGGACATTATGAGTGGAACATTGAGCTGGACGTTATGAGTGGAATATTGAGCTGGATGTTATGAGTGGAACATTGAGCTGGACGTTATGAGTGGAATATAATTAAGAATTGATGGGATAGAAATAAGTCTTTTCGTTTATGAACTGAAAATTAAAAGTATGATAAGTTAGACTTACTAAGTCTGCAGTGATTTTTCTACCTCTTATTGACAGGGGCCTGTGCCTTGTGACTTTGGGAACATATAACACACAAAAAGGATGATTTTAGGAAAATAAATTGATTTTTGCAATGATATGGGGAAGCAAAATTTATCAAGGGGCATTGGCTTTGATAAGGCCCCAAATTCACCTTAAACAAATCAAATTGTTATATTAGAACAGGTGCTTGAAGTGATTAAGTTGCTAATTTAGACCTAGAAGTCATGCAGGTGAGTGAATGACTTATATAAGACCAGCCAAGTTATTCATGTAAGAGGGGATGACTAAGTTAGACCACTTCAGTTGTTTGACCAAGTTAGACCACTTCAGTTGTTTGACCAAGTTGGACCACTTCAGTTGTTTGACTTAGTTAGACCACTTCAGTTGTTTGACCAAGTTAGACCACTTCAGTTGTTTGACTAAGTTAGACCACTTCAGTTGTTTGACCAAGTTAGACCACTTCAGTTGTTTGACTAAGTTAGACCACTTCAGTTGTTTGACTAAGTTAGACCAGTTAAGGACACATACTACCTATCTCTTGCTTTTGTGGAGTTTTCTTTTAAAGACTGAAATGATATGAAAACTTCAGGTAATTATGTAAACCAGTTAAGTATAAATTGTGTTGAGAATGTGAGGACAAGTAAACAGCCGAGCCCTGGATTGTGATATAACACTATGCTTGCCTGTTGGTAGAACTATAGTGATGACCTGATGGCCTGTTCAGGTAAGGTATAAGATTCTCCACTTTGTGTGATTGTAGTTTGTTTACTCGTGTGTTCCCGTCCGAGTGTTGGTTGTTTACTGACAAGTCTGTATCACCTACATCTAGCCTACACCGCCAGAGGTCATGACTTAAGGTCACAAGCTCACAATGTCATTTCAATCTTCTGATGAATTGAGTAATTAACGTATTTAGTTTGTTCTGCCTGGCAGCTCGACCAAATGTCACAGCCTCATTGTCATCTCCATTGTCTCTTACAATATCACCCCAATGTTGTAGCACCACCCTTCAATGTAAAAACTGACCTCTTCATCATCAATATTACATTTTTATAAGACACAAATATTGTTGTAGATGTATCTTGTTAGTATCATGATAGAGTCCTTGTTGCTGGAAAACGCTAGTCTGCCTTGGTCCCAGGAAACGGTAGTGGCATGTTCAATGTAGATTGACCAGTGTTGTATTTGTGTCGGTATTTGGTCAAGCAGAGTCATTGTAACACCAGTCATTTTGAGAGTCCTAGCAAACAGTGTCTGTTCCTTTTCTTGTTCGCATACGTGTTTCACATAACTATCAGGAGTCAACATTCAGTCACATGACCATCACATGACCACTATTGGTCCTTGCTGTTGTACTCCTGTCTGACTGCCATAGTCCCATCCCATTGTCAATCATCAAATAATAAATGTGCCACATTCTGCAGTCATATCATTGGCAGAGAACTACCAGTGTTCATGTATTGTGATTTACATTCCACCATTGTTGAGATTTCTTGAGGTCTGTTTTGGTTCATCATCATGGAATTGTCTGGGCTTATAGTCACTTGTGTAATTTTCATTTCGTGAGTGATTTGACACTAGACCTGTGTGTATGACAGTATGTATATGAGTCCTATTTCTGTGAGATGTGTAATTAACAAAATTTTAACACACCATAATACACCAGATATGCATTGGTCCATGTTATAGTATTTGGCAAAATGTATTTGCCAAATTATAAAATGATATGGGGAATACATTTTGCCAAATAATATTTGAAATACAGGTATCAAGATCAACACATCAAGCTACCAACAGTGACGTACATAAACTAAGTACACGATTTCACTTTGCGATGTGTATTTCCTTTCAGACTTCCTGATATATATGAGAGCTCACAATTTATGACCGTACAAACTTGGTTTTGCTGAGCACTGGTACCACTAGTAAGGATAACAAGTTGTATACTGTCACCCATCCTAACTCTGTGTTGGTTGTATTAAACAAATCACTCCTTACATTGGTCTTCATCGCCCATCTCCCATCTTCATCTCCCATCTCAAATCTTCATCTCTCATCTCCGATCTTCATCGCCCATCTCCCATCTTCATCTCCCATCTTCATCTCCCATCTTCATCGCCCATCTTCATCGCCCATATCCCATCTTCATCACCCATCTCCCCTCTCCCATCTCCCATCTTCATCGCCCATCTCCCATCTTCATCGCCCATCTCCCATCTTCATCTCCCATCTTCATCGCCCATCTTCATCTCCCATATATCAGGTTCTAATTGAGACAGGTACCATATCATGGTGATGTCTAGCTGTTTTGTTGTCTTAGCCCTGCTACTAAACAAACAAAAAGTCTGTAGTAATGTTATAATTCTTTAACGTGATTAAACTTTAGACTTCATAAACATTCACTTTCACTGTTAGATGTATATGTTAGATAGTTGTCCTTGTTTGCCTTGGTAACTATGTACCCAGTATATGCTATGGGCTATCTTTATCAGAAAGAATGGTACAGTAACCTTATTACAGGTAACTTAAGATAAATTAGTTTGGTAATGCCAAAATTAGTCATAGAGTTTTGTGTTGAACTGAAAAATTCCTACCCTATAGGACACCAATACGATGCTCTTTATAAACAAGAATTTGCCAAAAAATGTGTTCATGTGTTCATAGAAACAGTTTTTACTGCATCTTTTTTGGTGCATTTCTAAGAGAAAGTACATTACCTTAAATTCTCCTCCCATTCCGTTTCTCTTTAACTGTCTTTCCATCCACATGATAGGATACTAGCAGTAATGGAATTAGAAAGGATCATAAAACTTCCAAACATTGTTCTGACACCTGTGTTTCCCACTACATACTTCCCAATTGTTTGGTGTGACTAGCTTCATGTTTCCTATGTTATGATAGCACAGGACATTGTTACAAAATGTGACCTTGACCCCCATACAAAATTGACCTTGGCCTGTACTTAACATTGCATGTGACTTTGCCTTGACTTGTACTACTTGACATGTGTGGTGAGCGTTTGCCTTGCATGGTGGTTTTGTGTGTGTCTCACTGCAGTGGTTAATTAACTAATGATGCATCATAATATCAAATCAGCTTATATTTATAATAATTTTTAATCAAAACCTAATGTCAGTGTGCTGGTTTTATGATGAATTGTAAATTTGAATGAACAATTTTGTAACTTCCTTTGTAATATTGATTGTAGAGATGTAGCTATAGTCCCTCCTGTAGTGTTAGCAGCCTCATTATGAGATAATTTACATTTATTTAATTTGAAATGTCCTTTGGAAGTGTATAATGCATTGTATCTACAAAAATTATCAATGATTCTTGGTCCATGTATTAATGTGATTGATATAATTATAAAACACCTTCACTTCCCCCGTGACATAGTTTATGGGAATAAACTGGAATCTAATTCTGCCTGTAGGCAAAGTTTGTCCTAATCTCTCCCAAATTGATGCATAAATTTCAGTGAAATTTGTTATGCCATATCTGTATGCTCTTCATGATTGTTAGTTTTATGATTTACTAGTATTAGTTAGACAAATACAACCAAACAAAAGTTTGGCCTTAAAAGATACAGCAGGTATAAGCTAGTCTGTATCTTACAGTCATTGTAAAATATATAAGTTATAAACCATTGTGGAAAGCCAACCAGTAAAAATACTGTATAAATAGGACCAGTATAAATATAGATCCATTTTTAAATGAAGATAAAAAATGGCCCAAATAGACAAGGTGATAGTTTGTTAACTTGTAACTGTAGATACATGTTCACTGAAGTCCCTGTACATGATCCTTGTACACAGGTTTACTGGTCCATGTAAACAGTTACAATGCTCCCTGTATGCAGGTATACTGGTTCCTGTACACAAATTTACTTGTCAATGTACATTCGTTCAATGGTCCCTGTACAAAGGTATGCATATTGTACTCTGGTCACTGATTACAGGTAAACTGGTCCTTTTAAACAGGTATACTGGTTCCTAGACACAGGTATACTGGTCCATTTAAACAGGTATACTGGTTCCCAAACACAGGTATACTGGTCCATTTAAACAGGTACACTGGTTCCCAAACACAGGTATACTGGTCCATTTAAACAGGTATACTGGTTCCTAGATACAGGTATACTGGTCCATTTAAACAGGTATACTGGTTCCTATGGTATAACAGGTATATTGGTCCTTTTAAACAGCTATACTGGTTCCTAGACATAGGTATACTGGTCTTTATAGACAGAGTCCCCTGATATTGTTACTGATATGTTTGAATGTTTACACTCCCTTTCTCCACAGACAAGCTGACGAGTTTGCAACACTACCACCTTCCTCTTCAACAGTGGCCTCAGCACCACTCAGGCGACGCCCACTTATGAGTATGACCTTTGAACTGTCTGGAAACCTGGACAGCACCCAACACATACACTCCGGGATGATCATACACTGACATAAATTGACTTCAGAGGTCTCACACGTTAAACACCAATATCATGGCCACAGAATGAGGATGTGTGAATTAAGTGTTCTGTTTCATACGCAGAGTGTTTGACGCCAGAAATCAGCTGTTGGGTGTTTTATACAGCAATCATATGACGCTTAAGTAAACCTTTTGAAGGGTGCTTGATCTTCTCAATATTGTCTCAATAAATAGTGACTTTGTACTGGAATCAATGCTGACCTTTTCGGGAGACTGAATACTTTAATCATAGCTTGTAGACCTTGACCTTTGACCTAATTGCTGGCCTGACAATGTACAGGGTGCCATATGCATATATATACCTGATACATGAACTGGAAGGAATAGCTGTCTTTAACAGAAGACCAATGTTCTAAGAAGGTGTTCCGAGCAAACGACACACCAAGGTTCCTGGAACAATATGACACACTGAGATTCCAAGAATGCTGTTTGTCATCTGCACTTTTCACTGCAGACTCAGCAATCTCAAT
Source organism: Mizuhopecten yessoensis (assembly GCF_002113885.1). Lineage (NCBI taxonomy): Eukaryota > Metazoa > Mollusca > Bivalvia > Pectinida > Pectinidae > Mizuhopecten > Mizuhopecten yessoensis. The sequence continues at coordinate 582,526 of NW_018404373.1, forward strand.
GATATATTAAGTAAATCACTTGACCAGGTAATCTGGTGGTGTCTTTACTGGAAAAAACTTGTGAACTGACGTATTTTTAACACAATTCTACTGAAGAATTTGTTTTGTCTGTTCTCACCACCAGTAGAAAATGTATTACAGTCTCTGTATGCTTTGGAATTATAGATTGAATAGGGTTTTTACAATAATAAATGATATTTTATCTTCCAAACAGTTGTATACATTGTTCAGCATATCTCAGAGGGCACACTCTAGACCTCTTGGTCAACTGGGGCTGAAGACATTTTACTTTTTTGTTCTTGTGTGATTTTAATTGACCTGTAAATTATCTGATGATTTAAAAGTCATTTATCTACAAAATCTTGTTAAGTGCAATTTTGTTTGTTAGTAAGTTATGAATAACAATATATATACCATATAGTATAGGAGAATTATTTTCTCAGAACACAAAGTAAAATTCACCGTTTGATACCAGTTCTTCAGTATCTATTTTTGTACACTTTTTGTCTCATTTTCATTGACGGCTTGGCTCAGTACAACCCTATCAGTATTACAGTGTTAACAGCGATGTCTATACACATTACAATATTAACTCATATACCCCTGAAGACACATTTGAACTCTTTCCAATTCAATGGTTGGAATAGTTCATTATGAAATTTCAGGGATGGATGAGTTAACTATTTATATTTGTCTACACATTACAATGTATTATGTGGTACAGTACCCTAGTTATAACCAGACAATTCAGTCTATGAAAATAAAATCTGAACAACTATTTTTTAGAAACTTATTATTAAGCTACTTAGTTTTAAGCGGTGTCCAGATTAACAAGGTGTTCTGGATGTTAGTGTCTGGATAAACACAATCCCACTGTGTTGTCTCTCCGTCCCGTGTAGATAAATAGTTTGGGTAAAGGTGCTATACCATTATACCGTCCACTTCCTGTTTATATAATCAATGTAACTTTTGAGTGTTAATATATTGTTTGTTAAAATCTCTGTGATATCAATTAAATTATTCCTTTCATATTGTTTAAGTGTGCTTGTATTTTCCAACTGGCTAGAATTCATCGATTAACAAATTTTTCAATGAACTTGCTGCAAGCATTGCTAAAGAATGTCTTGTCAGTCCAGTATTTTTACACAATAGGCCTACGTGTAGATGTTGCTTATTAGCTAACTCTCATTGCCTGTAATTTTTATCAGTCAGGACCATCTACAAATAATTCATAGGTCCGGAACAAAAATATGTATATGTATCTGGTATATGCGACTGATGGTAATATTTTTCAATGTATTTAATGAGAATGTCAGTATTAAGTCAGTATTTGATTTATAAAACTGTGTTGTCACTTGGATAAGTGAGTGTCAGTTTGTGTGAGAGTGAGTGTGGATAGGTGAGTGTCAGTTTGTATGAGAGTGAGTGTCAGTTTGTGTGAGAATGATTGTGGATAGGTGAGTGTCAGTTTGTGTGAGAGTGAGTGTGGACAGGTGAGTGTCAGTTTGTGTGAGAGTGAGTGTCAGTTTGTGTGAGAATTATTGTGGATAGGCGAGTGTCAGTTTGTGTGAGAATGATTGTGGATAGGTGAGTGTCAGTTTGTGTGAGAGTGAGTGTGGATAGATGAGTGTCAGTTTGTGTGAGAGTGAGTGCGGATAATGATTGTGGATAGGTGAATGTCAGTTTGTGTGAGAGTGAGTGTGGACAGGTGAGTGTCAGTTTGTGTGAGAGTGAGTGTGGATAGACGAGTGTCAGTTTGTGTGAGAGTGAGTGCGGATAAGTGAGTGTCAGTTTGTGTGAGAGTAAATGTGGATAGGAGAGTGTCAGTTTGTGTGTGAGTGAGTGTGAATAGGTGAGAGTGAGTGTGGATAGGTGAGAGTGAGTGTGGATAGGTGAGTGTGAGATTGTCAATTCAAGAATTGGTGACATTTTTACAGGTGTTTTCTGTGGACTCCTTATTTTTAACACAACACACATTACAAAATTTGAAATTTTAGCTTTAACCTTTGATTAAATACCAAGAAGCTGTGTGTCTAAAGATGGGGTTAGGGTAACTTTTATTCTGTGTGTGGGGTTGGTAAGCTGGGTTTATATAGGAGGTTCAGAGTACCTTTTATTGTGTATTTGTAGGGAGGTAGAGTGGGTGTGCCTGTTTAACCCTTTCAACACTGTAGACCATAATTGACTCGTCTAGATGAATGCATGGTTTTATAGGGGTGAAAGGTTTAACGGTGGGGTGGTCAAGGATACACTATAAACTAGTCATATTCATATTTGTGCATGGGTTATCGTTATGAATATTCTGTAAGAGAAATATGAATGGCCTTTGCACTTCTGTTGTCTGCTTGCATTCATTTTTCACTGATGTGTGGTAATTTTTTATTATGTCTTATATAGAAGCCTTTTATCATAGATATTAAATTTCTTTTCGCTTTTGTTAATTTTTAATACATTTTTTCAGTTTTCATTCTATTTCATAGCATTTGAAGGGCATTTGACAACAGAAGCCATAAAGCATTGCAGAGCATTTAAATTTGATCCCATTATAGAAATGGTAAACTTTGTAATGTTGCACTCATGTTTTATGGACAGATTGTAAGAAGTTTGTCAAGTTAGTTATTGTAGCTGGTAAGTGCTGTTGTACCTAAATGTCAGTACAATGTATTGGGTAATTTGATTTATAGAGTTAATTTCTTTGTCAGATTTACAGCAAGGTTTTACTGTGCTTTTAGATTGTATGAATTAAGTGTGTTTCACTGTATATGTGCATTACCTATTATTTAATTTTTGTATTGAATGAATTACCAGTATTAATTTATTGCTATCTCAATCTCTCTTGTGCAAGAAGTACTCAGAATGTGTAACACAGCTGGGCTCAGACACATTCAACTTTGATGTATAATATTCATACAGACATTTATGAATGTGTTTGGTCCTTGTGATGGAGAGCCCCATCTACAGTAACTGTGAACATTTTAGCTATGGAGGAGACTGGAGTGTAGTTATGTTGTATTAACAAGGGGGTAACGGAATACTCAGATACGTAGGCTATGATATCTGTAACGGTGTTATATCATTGACAACATTAAGAAATGATTTCATGACATGGATATAGTAAATGTTCCATGGTAAACTTGAGAGCATAGTAGTTTGGGGATCCTGAGAACATGGTAGTTGATTGGGGGTTGTATTGATAAGATGGTAGATTGTGGGGGTTGTTAAGAACATGGTAATCTAGTTTTGGGGCTGATGAGAACATGGTACATGTAGTTCTGGAGGTTTTGCGTGTTCAGAACATGTACAGGTTTGCCTAAAAGATGAAACTTTGGTAAATGTATTAAATACTTAAATGTCATTTTCCCAATATAGGGCACTGCCATGATTGTTTCATTTGTCAGTTTCCTCAAAATTTTCAATCATATAGGTATAAAAAATATATGTCAATGTATTTTTTTTAAATACCAGATACTGGTATGAACCGGTATTTATTCAAATATTTTCATGATATCATTTCCCCTTTGAGCTTATGTTGATGCCCTCATACCCTTATCCATCACTGCGACTTTGTTTGTTTTAATTGCTACTTTAAGTAACTTTCTAATGTGTTCAACACCTGTAATCCCATGTGTGCTATGTAACAGAATTTTTCATATTATCTAGATCTATCCTATGTCACATGTGAATTACTTGCCTCATAAGGCCAAGCGAAAAATATTTTCTTCTTTTTTTTCTTCTTTTATGTGTTTACCATTCATTTTCAAAATTATTTGCCATTTGACATAGCTGGCAAGAAGTTGTTTGTTTTTTGGGGAAATGAAATACAAAGTGACTACTGTACTTTCCTTTCCTACTTTTGATTTTGATTTTTAATAAATTTATGTTATAGGAAACAGTTATTTTTTGTTTGGCCTAACAGTATGTGGTATCAGTTTGTTCACAGTCACATATGTTAGATGGAAAACTGTTTGAGATGTACAAGATGAGCTCTATTTGTGACATATTAGTCTGACCGTTGTTCTGTAGGAGAAGGGTGGGCGGGACCACAGACTGACCATTGTACTGTAGGAGAAGGGTGGGAGGGACCACAGACTGACCGTTGTACTGTAGGAGAAGGTTGGGAGGGACCATAGACTGACCGTTGTACTGTAGGAGAAGGGTGGGAGGGACCGTAGACTGACCGTTGTTCTGTAGGAGAAGGGTGGGAGGGATCACAGTCTGACTGTTGTTCTGTAGGAGAAGGGTGGGAGGGACCACAGACTGACCGTTGTACTGTAGGACAAGGGTGGGAGGGACCACAGACTGACCATTGTACTGTAGGAGAAGGGTGGGAGGGACCACAGTCTGACCGTTGTCCTGTAGGAGAAGGGTGGGAGGGACCACAGGCTGACCGTTGTTCTGTAGGAGAAGGGTGGGAGGGATCACAGACTGACAGTTGTACTGTAGGAGAAGGGTGGGAGGGACCGTAGGCTGACCGTTGTTCTGTAGGAGAAGGGTGGGAGGGACCACAGTCTGACCGTTGTCCTGTAGGAGAAGGGTGGGAGGGACCACAGTCTGACCGTTGTCCTGTAGGAGAAGGGTGGGAGGGACCACAGGCTGTCCGTTGTTCTGTAGGAGAAGGGTGGGAGGGACCACAGTCTGACCGTTGTCCTGTAGGAGAAGGGTGGGAGGGACCACAGGCTGTCCGTTGTTCTGTAGGAGAAGGGTGGGAGGGATCACAGACTGACTGTTGTTCTGTAGGAGAAGGGGGGGAGGGACTACAGGCTGACCGTTGTTCTGTAGGAGAAGGGTGGGAGGGGTCACAGTCTGACTGTTGTTCTGTAGGAGAAGGGTGGGAGGGACCACAGACTGACTGTTGTACTGTAGGAGAAGGGTGGGAGGGACCACAGTCTGGCCGTTGTACTGTAGGAGAAGGGTGGGAGGGACCACAGTCTGACTGTTGTACTGAAGGTGAAGGGTGGGAGGGACCGCAGTCTGACCATTGTACTGTAGGAGAAGGGTGGGAGCGACCGCAGTCTGACCGTTGTACTGTAGGAGAAGGGTGGGAGGGACCGCAGTCTCTGTGTCATGTTTAAATGTTTTATGTGGTTATTTGGGGAGAAGGTTAAGCAAGTAACAGTCTTTGGTGTAAGGTGTAAAATGTTAAGTACAATTACTTTATTGGAAGATTAAATCTATGAAATGATGTACAATGTAATGAATTATAAATTGTAAAGATATGGATGGAAACGTGTAGGGAACACTACTTGTGTGCATAGGTGTCAGCATGCAGAGATAATTTACACAGCTACAGTATATATGTAATGTGTCATAAAATTGCTCAAGTTTTTCTGTGTTAATGGGTGGAAGGAAAATATTGTTATCAATGCAAGCATAGAAATAATAATAAAAAAGAAAACACAAATGAAAAATTTAGTTTTGTTGTCTATTGATACATTTGGTTCTATAAATAGAGATTTCCAAATGTTGGTATGTTATTGTATTTACCAAACTTTTGTAAAATTATTATTAAATATGAACAATACATATCATATATTATAATATATATGAATTAACTAGTGATTTAGGTGACAGGTAACCAACCATCAGAGATTAACCCTTTCTTCTTCTGGATCACTTTGAGATCGGCTCTTAAGACGAACTGGTGGTTTTTTGTAGTCCGTACAGGTTTTTAGCTCACCTGTCTGAAGGGCAAGTGAGCATATGTCATGGTGTGTCGTCCGTAGTCCGTCAACCTTTTCCTTTAAACGACTTCTTCTGAAGAACGAACAGGCCTAGAGTCATGATATTTGAATGAACAAAAATGACCTTGACCTACTTTCAAGGTCACAGCGGTCAAATATGTCAAACACTTCAAACAACTTCTTCTGAAGAACTAAAAGGTATAAAATCTTCATATTTAGCTGGTGGCTTCCAGGGATAGAGCCCAACAAAGTTTGAGAATGAAAATGACCATTGACTTGCTTTTAAGGTCTCAGCGGTCAAATGTGTCAAACTCTTTATATGACTTCTTCTGAAGAACGAATAGGCATAGAGCTATGATATTTGACTGAAAGCTTCGTTGGTAGGAGCCCAACAAAGTTTGAGAACGAAAATGACCTTGACCTACTTTCAAGGTCACAGGGGTCAAATGTGTCAAACGCTTCAAAAGACTTCTGAAGAAGAACTTAAAGGTATAGAATCTTAAAATTTGGCTAGTGGCTTCCTGGGATAGAGCCCGACAAAGTTTGAGAATGAAAATGACTGACTTACTTTCAAGGTCACAGAGATCAACAACATTTCAAAGGATTTTTTCTGAAGAACCAAAAGGAATGGATTTATAAGATTTGGCTGGTAGCTTCTTGGGATAGAGCTAACAAAGTTTGAGAAGGAAAATGACATTGACCTACTTACAAGGTCACAGGGGAAAATATGTCAAACAACTTCTAAAGAAGAACCAAAAAGTATAGAATCTTATAATAATATTTGGCTGGTAGTTTCAACAGAGTCGACAAAGTTTGCGAGGGAAATACCTTTAGTGCAATATATTATTATATGACTGGTGCTAATTCCCATCCCTGATTGGAGGAACGACATCATGTGACGAGTCTGTAAATATGTTACAGACCTCATTCTATGAATAGAAAAGTGTTACAAAGCTCGACCTATAAATAGAAAAGTTTTACAGACCGCTACTAAAAATAGGCCCAGGTGATTTCCCAGTCAGTCTGTCATTCTGTTACCAATCACACTACTGAATTCAACTAAAAATTAATTATCTCATCAAATTCTTAACTATTTGAATATTGATGATGTCGATTGCGCAAATACTATTTACTTGAAATTAAATATCACATGAATTGAATCTGAAATTAAATTTGTGTGTATGCTATTTTGTATTGTTTAAGTTGGTCAGTACCATTTAGAAGTATAAGAAGTCCTTCACTCTGTGATTCCAAAATTGTCCATGCCATCCATTTGTTTATGACTTGAAAAATTATTAATCTCATTGTAAAATGTCATATAATAAAACAATTTTGGACTTCAGTCTCGGTCTATCCCTGATTTACGGACCTGGTCTGAAAATTATTGAGAATATTTTGCTATGACTGCTTAAATATTCAGGTGAGCGATACAGGCCCTCTGGTCATGGAGGTGTATTGGCTGTGACCTTTCTTCCCTTACTAGCTTAAGGCTTTGTAGAATGGAGGCTGCTCTGCTCCTCCACAGAGATTTATTGGGAAGGGCACAACATGCAACTTCTCGCTGATGTTGGTTTACTCTGTGTGCCGACTCGTAAAACTGAAGATGAGTAGGTGTCCAGGGCCGTATTCATGAAACCGTTCTCATGCTCAAGCATGGATTTTGTGCTCAAGCCTCATTTCTTGTTCTGTTGTAAATTAATAATAAAATCTTACTTTGTCGATTAATTAAAGCCAAATACTGTTTTCAATTTCTACAATTAACTTTTTGATTGTTTGACTTGATTAAAGTTTGTTACAAGAAAGTTGGTTTGAGCAAAGCGGTCTTGAATCCTGGTAAGTTTGTCCTTTGACATGGGGAGGCTTCAGGAATCCTGGTAAGTTTGTCCTTTGGCATGGGGAGGCTTTAGGAATCCTGGTAAGTTTGTCCTTTGACATGGATAGGCTTTAGGAATCCTGGTAAGTTTGTCCTTTGACATGGGGAGGCGTTAGGAATCCTGGTAAGTTTGTCCTTTGGTATGGGGAGGCTTTAGGAATCCTGGTGAGTTTGTCCTTTGACATGGGGAGGCTTTAGGAATTCTGGTAAGTTTGTCCTTTGACATGGGGAGGCGTTAGGAATCCTGGTAAGTTTGTCCTTTGACATGGGAAGACTTTAGGAATCCTGGTAAGTTTGTCCTTTGACATGGATAGGCTTTAGGAATCCTGGTAAGTTTGTCCTTTGACATGGGGAGGCGTTAGGAATCCTGGTAAGTTTGTCCTTTGACATGGGGAGGCTTAAGGAATCCTGGTAAGTTTGTCCTTTGACATGGGGAGGCTTTAGGAATTCTGGTAAGTTTGTCCTTTGACATGGGGAGGCGTTAGGAATCCTGGTAAGTTTGTCCTTTGACATGGGGAGGCTTTAGGAATTCTGGTAAGTTTGTCCTTTGACATGGGGAGGCTTTAGGAATTCTGGTAAGTTTGTCCTTTGACATGGGGAGGCTTAAGGAATCCTGGTAAGTTTGTCCTTTGACATGGGGAGGCGTTAGGAATCCTGGTAAGTTTGTCCTTTGACATGGGGAGGCTTTAGGAATTCTGGTAAGTTTGTCCTTTGACATGGGGAGGCTTTAGGAATCCTGGTAAGTCTGTCCTTTGGTATGGGGAGGCTTTAGGAATCCTGGTAAGTCTGTCCTTTGGTATGGGGAGGCTTTAGGAATCCTGGTGAGTTTGTCCTTTGACATGGGGAGGCTTTAGGAATCTTGGTAAGTTTGTCCTTTGGCATGGGGAGGGTTTAGGAATCCTGGTAAGTTTGTCCTTTGACATGGGGAGGCTTTAGGAATTCTGGTAAGTTTGTCCTTTGACATGGGGAGGCTTAAGGAATCCTGGTAAGTTTGTCCTTTGACATGGGGAGGCGTTAGGAATCCTGGTAAGTTTGTCCTTTGACATGGGGAGGCGTTAGGAATCCTGGTAAGTTTGTCCTTTGGCACGGGGACGCTTCAGGAATCCTGGTAAGTTTGTCCTTTGGCATGGAGAGGCTTTAGGAATCCTGGTAAGTTTGTCTTTTGGCATGGGGAGGCTTTAGGAATCCTGGTAAGTCTGTCCTTTGGTATGGGGAGGCTTTAGGAATCCTGGTGAGTTTGTCCTTTGACATGGGGAGGCTTTAGGAATTCTGGTAAGTTTGTCCTTTGACATGGGGAGGCTTAAGGAATCCTGGTAAGTTTGTCCTTTGACATGGGGAGGCTTTAGGAATTCTGGTAAGTTTGTCCTTTGACATGGGGAGGCTTTAGGAATTCTGGTAAGTTTGTCCTTTGACATGGGGAGGCGTTAGGAATCCTGGTAAGTTTGTCCTTTGACATGGGGAGGCTTAAGGAATCCTGGTAAGTTTGTCCTTTGACATGGGGAGGCTTCAGGAATCCTGGTGAGTTTGTCCTTTGGCATGGGGAGGCTTTAGGACTCCTGGTAAGTTTGTCCTTTGGCATGGGGAGGGTTTAGGAATCCTGGTAAGTTTGTCCTTTGACATGGGGAGGCTTTGATATATTTACAGCAGCAGAATAGCATTTTTACACCTGTATGTGATTCATAATTAGTAAAAAAAAAATGATGCAGACATATATTTTATACTCTGTGATGTACAAATGTCTGAGGAGCATGCCTTTGTTCACATCTTGGTTTCCACAAGATCACTTTGCTTTGATACGTTTCAGTTTTAATGGAATTTGGAAGGCATATAAATATACAAAGGCTATCCCTAAATTCAAGGGTGACTGAAATAATAAAAATATATATTAACATGTTGCTGCTGATTGGTCAACATATTCCAATCAACAAGTATAATACTGTTTGAATTTCCACTAATTTTAAAGTACCGCTCAGCTATTTGATAGTTTTTATGTGTATGATTAATGAGAATATGGACAACTGGAGGCAATGCCAATAAATAATTAATTGTATTTGTTATGGTTTGTAATATGGGCAAATGAAGGCAAACATTTAACAATGAAAGTACATTTTAAATGCATTGACGCATAAGGGAGTACAGTATGTACTTTCAACTTTTTAAAGATATATAGCTAAGATAACATTTTTTTGTTACAATCAGAGACGTATATACTACTGGCTTTATACGCCTCTGATACAATTCAATGTTTTCAAAGAATGCACCAAAAGGATTCAAAGTGTATTACTATATTATATATATAAGTCTAAGTGGTTACTACATGAGACTGGGGTATATTATTCCGCCCCTTGTGGTACTGCTGTCATTTCACCAACCAGACATATTTGTCCATTCGATGTTCACTAAGATGTAGACACGTGTTTATTTTTCCGGTCATTTCATCATGTCAAGGTGATTCTCTTCTTGCTTAGCAAAACGAAAAAATGTGAAGGTCGCAGTTGCTAAAGGTCAAATGTCAAGGTCGGCAGATTACTTTTGAATCAAATGTAGGATATAGAAGCATGGATTTAAGCGGGTGAAACATTGTCAAGGTCATTTGGTCAAAGTTCAAGGTTGCATGTGTGGAATCAAATGTTACATTTTCAAAAATGATAAATATATTTCCTTGGCTAGTCAAAAACGTTAAAAAGCACAACTTAAAAGAGCACATTTGGTCTTTATCAGAACTTGCTCTGGTGTCAATTTTGTATACTGTTTTATCGAGATTATTTCCTCCTAATTGCATGGAATTTATAAACAACAAACGTAAATTCCCAGACAAATACAATTAGTTCCTATCAGTGAGTTTATTGATCACGTGGTTTGTGTCGGACACTTTCACATGTACACTTGCCTAACCCACAGTCTATAAAACAGAAATTGATTGATTGATGATGAAAAATTAATTTCCCAATAGATGTTGTCTGACGGCCGTCGACATAGTTATAGGCTCTGTCAGACAGTGTAGCGATGACATGGCCATACAGTACATTTGTCTGTCGTCGTTACACACTAAAACGTCACAAACACTACAAAGACATGCAAAGCGTTTGGTGGCTGATTTGATGTGTGCCATTTCATGGCTTCGTCGTTTCGCCCATAAAAGATGAGATAAAACATAATTAACAAACCTTAACTATCGTTGTTTCGTCTTTTCCTTAACTCACGTTTTTTGTCTAGAACGATATTTCAACTTTTCAATGTGCTATCAGCCTTAACCAAAGTATCTACAATGTGTTATCAGCCTTAACCATAGTATCTACAATGTGTTATCAACCTTAACCATAGTATCTACAATGTGTTATCAGCCGTTACCGTATCTACAATGTGTTATCAACCTTAACCATAGTATCTATAATATTTTATGAGCCTTAACCATTGTATCTACAATATGTTATCAACCTTAACCATTGTATCTACAATGTGTTATCAACCTTAACCATTGTATCTACAATGTGTTATCAACCTTAACCATAGTATCTATAATGTTTTATCAACCTTAACCATGGAATCTACAATATGTTATCAGCCTTAACCATAGTATCTACAATGTGTTATCAGCCTTAACCATGGTATCTACAATGTGTTATCAACCGTTACCGTATCTACAATGTGTTATCAACCTTAACCATTGTATCTACAGTGTGTTTTTAATTCTAACCATAACATACACAGTTTGTTCTCAACCATAACTTTAACTTACTCAGTGTGTTCTAAATGCTACCCAAAACATACCGTGTGTTCTTAATGCTACCCAAAACATACAGTGTGTTCTTAATGCTACTTATAACATACAGTGTGTTCTTAATGCTAGCCATAACATACAGTGTGTTCTTAATGCTAACCATAGCATACAGTGTGTTCTTAAGGCAAGCCATTGCATACAATGTGTTCTTAATGCTAACCATAACATACAATTTGTTCTAAATGCTACCCATAACATACAATGTGCTCTTGATGCTAACCATAACATACAGTGTTTTCTTAATGCTACCCATAACATACAGTGTGTTCTTAATGCTAACCATAGCATACAGTGTGTTCTTAATGCAAGCCATTGCATACAATGTGTTCTTAATGCTAGCCATAACATACAGTGTGTTCTTAATGCTACCCATAACATAAAGTGTGTTCTTAATGCTAACCATAACATACAGTGTGTTCTTAATGCTAGCCATAACATACAATGTATTCTTAATGCTAGCCATAACATACAGTGTGTTCTTAATGCTAGCCATAACATACAGTGTGTTCTTAATGCTACCCATAACATACAGTGTGTTCTAAATGCTACCAATAACATACAATGTGTTCTTAATGCTAGCCATAACATGCAGTGTGTTCTTAATGCTACCCATAACATACAGTGTGTTCTAAATGCTACCAATAACATACAATGTGTTCTTAATGCTAGCCATAACATACAATGTGTTCTTAATGCTAGCCATAACATACAGTGTATTCTTAATGCTAGCCATAACATACAGTGTGTTCTTAATGCTAGCCATAACATACAGTGTGTTCTTAATGCTACCCATAACATACAGTGTGTTCTTAATGCTACCCATAACATGCAGTGTGTTCTTAATGCTACCCATAACATACAGTGTGTTTTAAATGCTACCAATAACATACAATGTGTTCTTAATGCTAACCATAACATACAGTGTGTTCTTAATGCTAGCCATAACATACAGTGTGTTCTTAATGCTAACCATACCATACAGTGTGTTCTTAATGCTAACCATAACATACAGTGTGTTCTTAATGCTAACCATAACATACAGTGTGTTCTTAATGCTAACCATAACATACAGTGTGTTCTTAATGATAACCATACCATACAATGTGTTCTTAATGCTAACCATACCATACAATGCGTTCTTAATGCTAACCATAATTAATGCTAACCATAACATCCAGTGTGTTCTTAATGATAACCATAACATACAATGTGTTCTCAATGCTAACCATAACATCCAGTGTGTTCTTAATGATAACCATAACATACAGTTTGTTCCCATAGCTCCCCATACTATACAGCGTGTTCTTAATGCTAACCATAACATACAGTGTGTTCTCAATGCATAACATTCAGTGTGTTCTAAATGCTACCCATAACATACAGTGTGTTCTAAATACTAACCATAACATACAATGTGTTCTTTATGCTACCCATAACATACAATGTGTTCTAAATGCTAACCATAACATACAATGTGTTCTTTATGCTACCCATAACATAATGCTAACCATAACATACAGTGTGTTCTTAATGCTAACCATAACATCCAGTGTGTTCTTAATGCTAACCATAACATACAGTGTGTTCTTAATGCTACCCATAACACACAGTGTGTTCTTAATGCTAACCATACCATACAATGTGTTCTAAATGCTACCCATACCATACAATGTGTTCTTAATGCTACCCATAACATACAGTGTGTTCTTAATGCTAACCATACCATACAATGTGTTATAAATGCTACCCATACCATACAATGTGTTCTTAATGCTAACCATACCAAACAATGTGTTCTTAATGCTAACCATACCATACAGTGTGTTCTTAACGCTACCCAAAACATACAGTGTGTTCTTAATGCTAACCATAACATACAGTGTGTTCTCAATGCATAACATACAGTGTGTTCTAAATGCTACCCATAACATACAGTGTGTTCTAAATACTAACCATAACATACAATGTGTTCTTAATGCTACCCATAACATACAGTGTGTTCTTAATGCTAACCATAACATACAGTGCGTTCTTAATGCTAACCATAACATACAGTGTGTTCTTAATGCTATCCATAACATACAGTGTGTTCTTAATGCTAACCATACCATACAGTGTGTTCTTAACGCTACCCAAAACATACAGTGTGCTCTTAATGCTAACCATAACATACAGTGTGTTCTAAATGCTACCCATAACATACAATGTGTTCTTGATGCTAACCATAACATACAGTGTGTTCTTAATGCTAACCATAACATTCAATGTGTTCTTAATGCTACCCATAGCATACAATGTGTTCTAAATGCTACCCATAACATACAGTGTGTTCTTAATGCTAACCATAACATACAGTGTGTTCTCAATGCATAACATACAATGTGTTCTAAATGCTACCCGTAACATACAGTGTGTTCTTAATGCTACCCATAACAAACAGTGTGTTCTTAATGCTAACCATAACATACAGTGTGTTCTTAATGCTACCCATAACAAACAGTGTGTTCTCAATGCATAACATTCAATGTGTTCTAAATGCTACCCGTAACATACAGTCATACAGTGTGTTCTTAATGCTAGCCATAACATACAGTGTGTTCTTAATGCTAACGATAACATACAGTGTGTTCCTCATTCTAACCATAACATACAGTGTGTTCTAAATGCTAACCATAACATACAGTGTGGTCTTAATGCTAACCATAACATACAGCGTGTTCTCAATGCATAACATACAATGTGTTTTAAATACTAACCATAACATACGGTGTGTTCTAAATGCTACCCATAACATACGGTGTGTTCTAAATGCTACCCATAACAAACAGTGTGTTCTCAATGCATAACATACAATGTGTTTTAAATACTACCCATAACATACGGTGTGTTCTAAATGCTACCCATAGCATACAATGTGTTCTAAATGCTACCCATAACTTACAGTGTGTTCTTAATGCTACCCATAACATACAGTGTGTTCTTAATGTTACCCATAGCATACAATGTGTTCTAAATGCTACCCATAACTTACAGTGTGTTCTTAATGCTAGCTATAAAACAATGTGTTCTTAATGCTAACCATAACATACAGTGTGTTCTTAACGCTAGCTATAACATACAGTGTGTTCTTAATGCTAGCTATAACATACAGTGTGTTCTTAATGTTACCCATAGCATACAATGTGTTCTAAATGCTACCCATAACATACAGTGTGTTCTTAACGCTAGCTATAACATTCAGTGTGTTCTTAATGCTAGCTATAAAACAATGTGTTCTTAATGCTAACCATACCATACAGTGTGTTCTTAATGCTAACTATAACATACAGTGTGTTCTTAATGCTACCCATAACATGCAAAATATGTTGGAAACTTTCTGCGCAAACTGGAACCATCGTCGCCCTTACAAGAAGACCGTGGAATGTGTTTTGCTTGATTTGTACTTGAAGAAACGGTTGCGCCCTACCTACTTCAACATCGGATCTTATGAAGACTTGTTTAAATACAACTCATTTCAATTCAACCTGAAATTAAGACATCTTTACAACATGTTGGAATAAATTAAACCTAGTTTATAGCTAGTATCAAGCCAAAAACGTCATCGTTTCTTGAACCAGTCTCCTTAAAGTAACTTACGATAAAGTGAAAACTTTGGGAAGTGCACAAAAATTATAGAATGACGTTTGAAAACGAAATTAATCAAGAACAAGAAAACCGCTACACTCCTAGTACCTATCATAACTATTTCGGAGATAGAGTTTACGCAAGTTACAAAATACATGTACAAGCTAGGGCGGAAAAGACGGTATGCTTGCCGACGGAGAATTTTACAGGTGCATGCTGATGTCATTGAAAATAAATAATTTCTAATGTTTGCGCTTTTATAAGGTATTTGCTCGGGCAAACATACAGCTTAATGTTTATTTAGCGGGGTGATCGTTGAGCAATACCATTTATACAAACCTTAAATGGTTCAGAGTGAAATACATTCATCAGAACCCTCAAATAATAATAAAAATCAACTGTCAAAGGATCACGACACACATTTATATATACAAGTATCTACTTGACGTCGTAATGATTTAACTTAAAGCCACAGTCAAAGGAGATATTACCGTATACACAAAGTTTGAAATGTTGGCTAAATGTTGTATGGTTGAAGCATTTAAGGAAGTACACCACACCAAATGGATACGCCAGACTCACCTCAGATAGACACGAAACGGATACGCCAGACTCACCTCAGATAGACACGAAATGGCCATGATACCATTCGAATACGCTTAATTTAATATCGAAGGTTTTGATGGTGTATTAATTTTACATGATGAAAAACTACTCAAATATTACAGTCATCATTAATTTCACGTGATACTTCCCGTACCTATAACATATTGATTTAATTATAAACAATGGTGGAACAATGTCATCCTCATTAAGTTATTAGTTTTCGATCTATTTATTTTAGTTATAGATGTGGCTCATCGTAGACAGACTTTAAACATGCTAATGCAGGTTGTATTTTTCTGTAATGGAACTGGACTCGGTCGATCGTCGGCGACCAGGTCGCTCTATTCGTTAGAGCGTCAATAGAGATTTGTGGTCCCGGGTTCGAATTCCCGGTCTGGCACCGCATTTCCCTCTCTACGTACATATCTTTCTTTCATAAAGTTTAATTCTTTGTGACTGAAAGTTAACCTTCTTCTTCTTCTTCTTTATATAATTCCATATTGGATTTCATGAATACCGTTCGTAAAATATACCCCTGTATAAGTTATAGGTATTATGTATGTCACATTTTGCGCCTGACTGGAGGAGTTGATCCAGACGTGTACATGTGACCGTCCACTCCTTTGTTCCGGTATAATAAGTTGACTGTGATATACATATATAGGTGTACAATATGAGGTATATATACCTGTGATCCAGCACAATAATATACCTTTATAACGCCAGCTTAGTCGATTAAACGTTTGCTTATCGCCCCCAATCTGCCAGTGTCGTTAATGCTTCTGAGGACACTGCCTTTGGTTGGTAGGGACTTATTTCGGGTAGTCTCGGAAGTCTGACGGAGAAAGTGGCAGGTGTAACAACAATGTAAAACGATATTAGACACTTTCCACGTGCTGCTAATTAATTTCAAACCTGCAATTATTAACTAATACCTGGAAACATCTGAGATATGGAGCTGACACTCGCGGGAGTATGACACATATCAATTTGAGTGTTTATTTAACAGAAAATAACGCCAGACACTTGTAAAACAGCAATATCAAATCTAGTCTTATAAACTCTAAAAGGGAACTATAAACTCAACCAAAATGTCGATGGATTTTAAGAAATTTACCTACAGACCCAGCCGTCCTGACAACCGTTTCAGGTAAGTAGACCTTTATAATTTCTTGACATATACATGCATACATGTTATATATGAAGCGAGAGTGTTTTATTATTTATCCCCTGCCTTTTATTATCTATCCAGTATAATACTTACAACCAATAGCACACCTTTGTGAGAACAATCCAGGTAATATATTATCTTGTGTCTCATTAATGCTACTGCTGATGTAGGTTCTATCCAGGTAAGATTACCTGTGTAGGTTTATAAATAACCAAGATCGCCATATTTCAAAACTGCACTGAAAACAATTTTACAAGCGATAACGTCAATGTACGTTTTAATTTTAAAAATCAATACTAGTAAAATAACGCTTTAGAATGTCTCCGAGTACGCAAATAAATACCATAGTTGCTGTTGTAAGCCCCCCATTTATCATAACGCTATAATCCCGATACGTGTGTATTAAATTATTCATTGACATTGAGCGTTGTACAAGTGGTACGTAATATATATAAATTGACTTATTGGCCAGACATTATATATACAGTGTATATCAAGGTTTTAGTGAAGATTGATTTACATGATGTTCGTGTCAAAATACTCCACATAGTTTTATACACTAACGAATATAACGTACTTTAAAGTTCCATACACACATCTTAATGAAGTGTTTATAATTGATACACATTGAATTAAAACTCCGACATATTCAGCTAGCCTGACGCGGTACTTATACCGTGGGGACGGTATCACGAATACACAATAGTGTAATAAATTTAAGAACCCTAGCCTCAGAGACAGTCTTACCTAGATCGGTAGATCAGTAAACTCAATTTCGTATATATTTTTTTAAAATAAATATCCTTCAAAACACATACAATAGAGCTCCGATATGATTGGTTGTCATTCATAAGTGTAAACTTGATCTTTATTCACGAGCAAGAATTCGAACAATAATAAGGTTTGAATGATCGCGAGTTCACTACTGCAATTACAGGTACCGCGAAAGTAGGTAGTAATTTATGCTTTGAGATTAGACCGTTTGTCTGTAGACTTTTTCTAATCCTAAAGATACACCTAGCGGTATTGCCTTTTACAAGCGTTCCTTGAGCAGTCCCCTGGCGTTTATGAGATATAATAAAAGTGAAAGGAAGCACAGACTAACGACACGATAGCGTTATCTATCTAAAAGGACATCACTGTTAGAACTGCTACGTACGTCCATTTACATTATATACTGAAAAATGAAGTCGGGTTCTCAACAAACAATCGTGTACTATTCGGTGTCCACAAAACAAACGCCAACTTCTTCAGTATGCAGGGGTAGAATTTTGGCAGATAAAACTTCAATGCTGCCAACTATCTACATGTTTTAAATTAGGATGCCTCAATTTGATTGTTTTAAAGAGTCCAGATAAACTTTTGGTCTAGCAAAGGCGCTGATAGGTGAATCGTTATTAAATCTGCAATTTTTTTGCCAAATTGTGTATCTATACGTGTAAGGTTGCTAGTATGTGCAGGGTGCCTGTCATTGACCCGTGTCTATAGCTACTTGTAATATAGGCCGGATGGCACGGCGTCTAGGTAGACTTATCCGTGTGAAATCTAATGAAATCATTAACGGCATTATGGAAGGACACTAGTACTACCGGTCACAGGGGCCAGAGAACAATGTACGTTATCTATGTGTGGCACTATCCTGATGTGTAGGGGGTGAATATAATATTTGACGTTTTAGTGGTTTATATCTGAACCATCCTTAATGGTGGTTAATGCGTGTTTACCGAGTGTTGATCCAAACTACTAAAATATCCAATATTTTAATGAATCTCTACACATTAGTATAGGGCCGAACATACCACCTGTAATTTGTTCCCAAGTCCCTGTACATGTGTTACCATCTGATAATATTGTCCAAAGTTACTTGTTACATATACAGATGAACCAACCCGCTATACCCGACCCCCAATAGTCCGTAACTCCTACTCAGACCCCCTACCAAATATCACCTACCCCCAGGTCTATTCCCCGTCCCTGTATAATTACATCCGGACGAGTTTGATTGGTTATAGTGTTAATCATTACAGGACTCGGTTTTACCACTGGCCAGACCGTACGTTATACGAGTATCCTGTGTTCTGTCTTTTTGTGGCCATGACGGCAAATAAACTGTAACGCATTGGCCAATTTGTTGATAGACTTTTGACTCCTAAGTTATGAATATTATTTTCAGAATTACCATACCACCATAAAACATTGAGTTCAATTAACGTTTAGAACACGATATAAGGAAAGCATGTTGATACACAGAAAAACGACAACTGACTTTATTTTGATTATTTGCGACAACTGGGATATCGTTTAACTGGCCTAACCGGGTCCCATATGGTCTTAATATAAATAAACCTTGGGACAGTATCGACTTAGTGTTAATCTTAACTAAAACCTGTATAGGTCATGTCAAGTTATAATCTGATCTGTGGCCGATTAATAGTGAGACAATGTGTAGTATAACTGGGCTTTATATCGTGGTAGGTTAAACAAAGTTCACCCGACACATCTTATTCTTGTACCTCATCTCATTGTAAATCTGATATCAGACGTACGTTCTTATGTAAATCTTATATCAGTTCCACGTTCCTGTGCAAATCTTTTATCAGTACCACGTTCCAATATACATCTTACATCAGTACCACTTTCCTATATAAATTTAATATTAGTACCACGTTCATGTATAAATATTATATCAGTACCACGTTCATTAATAAATCTTACATCAGTACTACGTTCCTATATTAATCTTACATCAGTACCACGTTCGTACATTAATCTTACATCAGTACCACGTTCCTATATAAATCTTACATCAGTATTACGTTCCTATATAAATTTAATATCAGTACCACGTTCCTTTATAAAGCTTACATCAGTACGAAGTTCCTATATAGATATAATATCAGCCCAACGTTCCTATATAAATATTATATCATTACCACGTTCATATATAAATAATATATCAGTACCACGTTCCAATATAAATCTTATATCAGTACCACGTTTCTATATAAATATTATATCAGTACCACGTTTCAATATAAATATTATATCAGTACCACGTTCCTATATAAATATTATATTAGTACCACGTTCATATCAAAATAGTATACCAGTACCACGTTCCTATATAAATCTTACATCAGTACCACGTTCCTATATAGATATTATATCAATACCACATTCCTATATAAATCATATATCGGTACCACGTTCCTGTAAATCTGATATTAGTACCAGTACCACGTTCCTATATACATCTTACATAAGTACCACGTTCATACATAAATCTTATATCAGTACCACGTTCCTATATAAATATTATATCAGTACCAAGTTCCAATGTATTATCTTATATTTGTACCACGTTCCTATATAAATCTTATATCAATACCACGTTCCTTTATAAATATTATATCAGTACCACGTTCCTATATAAATCTTATATCAGTACCACGTTCCTTTATAAATATTATATCAGTACCACGTTCCTATATAAATATTATATCAGTACCACGTTCTTATATAAATATTATATCAGTACTACGTTCCAATGTATTATCTTATATTTTTTGTACCACGTTCCAATATAAATCTTACATTGTTATCATATTAGTATCGTGCTCTTATGTCCAGCTTGTTGGAATATTTAAAAAAAAAAAAAAAGTTGAATAATCCAAAAGTAGCACCACTAGTATAGGACCGCGATCAGCTGTGCAAAGACAACAAGGTTTCGAAATTTGAAACTCTACTTAAAAAGTAAATAGTTAAGAATAAAAACGTGTGGTAACGGGAAATACACATGTTACCGTCGATCGTTCGAATTACAAGCATATGACGGTTTCCAGTTAGATTATCAAGAGCTACATCTTGGTTTGGGATAATAGATAGCAAGGACGAGTTTGCAATGTATTTGATGTCCGAAATAGCCTGGAATTAGAAAATTAAGGATTAGATGTATATCTCATACCCCTGTTATATCAATCAGTTGAGTTGTCTAGTACGCAGTGGATAGCGAACTTGCCATTTCAAGACGAAGGCCAGGGTTCGAATCCCCGATCGGACGTGAAATAATATATATTCCCGATCACGTAGGCTTTCTTCCGGTAACTCCGGTTTCATTCCACATCAAGATCTCGTGTGACGGTGTGTGCTGACATCCGGGCCAACAAGAGTGATTGCAGTAGCTTGTATCATAAATGTTGTAAATTGAATAAGGTTACCTTTTTTTTTTTAAATCAGTTCATGTGATCATAGGGACCTGATAATTTGTTCCAACTATATTTTTACCTAAAGCAAGGTGTTCAGAGTAATATTGGGGGTGGCATTTCACCAACAGTCGATCTAAACCCCTAAAACAATTATTATAATCATTGGGTGGCATTTCAACCGAAAGTCGATATAAACCCCTTAAACATGTAAAATTACTCTGAACACCTTAGATTAGGTCCAAATATAGCTGTAACAAATTTTAAGGTCCCTGTGCATGTGATTAGTTCCGCGTGGTGCCTGAATAGAGTGTCTTAAAAGCGAGGTTTCCGCGTGGATAATTTTGTATGAAACGACAATTGCAACGCTGAACAATTAAATCAAAGTTATATAGCTCTAATCAATCAATTTACACAAATATCAGACCCTTCATTAAGCAGGGCACGTCAAACTACGCCGTGCATACCAACAATCAGATAACGTGTCATCACGTCCAATCTCGCGAGTTGCTGAGATTCTAGATTGTGACGTCACCCTATTGTCGCGTAGCTGAGTGATTGCTTTGTTTTGGGACGTGACGAATTGTTGCAAGAAGACACGCATCTAAATAACTCATACAACCTGGGGATAGGGGGGGAGATAAAATATACAGAGTACGACTGTATTGTTTGTGAAGGTAGGTAACGTACAAAGAGACAATCAATCCGTTTAATATGCATGTAGGCCTTTACCAAATCCGCTTATCTTTGTTAAAATGAACCTAAACCCGTTTTCCGTACTATAATGTTCACGGGAACCACTTTTTTTTAACAGAATATTTATACGCTTTCCATCTTTTTTTTCAATTTTGACATAATCTTCAAAACTTTCGGACCATTGTTGTCTTTGAGAATTGTCGTATATTTGTCAAAGCCAATTTTAACTACCTCTTAAATTTCAGGTCTGGAATATCGACCATCAATGTTAATCCAGGTTTTACTTTTCCATAAAATTACCAATATTAGTTGTGTTATTTTGATTCTATAATATGTTATCACTTAGTTTTGAGTCCAGAAAAAAATGAACATGTCGCAACGGAGCAAAGTCTTGGCACACATGGCAGGTTATTGACATCTCTAGATCTATGTTGTGTGTTCTATCCAGTAAAATGCGATTTTACTTCTTTCCGCCCATATTATACCATGGGCCCCATCTTTACCATGGACGTATATCGGCCACCGTAAGGTAGTCCCTGTCCCGAATTATAACTTCGGTCCTTCTGTCGTTCTTGGTCGTTCTTGGCGTTGTATCTATGGAAGGGTATTGTTCCGCCTGCGCTATGTGTTTTCGACTTCTGTGAGCTCTGTACCGTATAATGTTATTAGACATTCTGTTTTCTGTTCTCATATAACATTTTGCTCTGTATGTCATGTAAAAGAAAAACAAGCAGATACGGTTGCGAACATTCTAGCAAAAGATCGCGGAATTAAAAAAAAAAAAGATAAAAAAAGATGTTAACTTCTTCTGTACTAGAAATCGTTGCTACAAGTCAATGTTTTCGAAGAGCACCCAAAGGCAAACTTCATCTAAGACAATATTGTTGGATTTCAGACCTTATACGTTTTTTTCGGAAGTGATATCAAGTATCTTCGTATGAGACATACATTTTGTAGGTTTTTCCATTAAAACTTTAGTTTTCTCGTTTTCAGGACAAACTATGCACTAATGTCGCAATGGATGGCCCAGCCCACTAGAGGGACACGTGCCGACATGGAAATCCAAAGTGCCGTGTATGGCAAGAAAGTGGCGCGCTCACAGAACCCCTACATGGACCAGTCGTCTCCCCGGGGCTATGCACAGGCCGCCGCTGTAAGTATCACTCCAAATTGTTGTCACATGGAGATCATTTCAAAGGGGATCACAGGGAATTAAAACCCCTGCGAGGTCATTTCGGTTCAACTTTTCATTTTGATATCATACTTAGTATGTGTAAAACCAATTAACAAAAAATAAATAAAAAAAATGGAATGAGGAAAGAAATCGGAATACCGGAGAAAACTACGTGGTCGGGTAGTCGACCCGATACGTTTGACATCAGATCGAATCCCGGCCGTCTTGGCAAAGGGCGAGTAGCGAATGCGCTTACCACTGCATCACCCGACCACGTGTTTTTTCAACACAATTGAACACAACACAGGTCAAACAGGCGGTCCTATCCTTTTGGTCGGACACCAATTGGTGGATCTTTCCTTTTTCTTCTCTTTTAGAGGAGAGGAGTATTTGATTATTTGTTTGTTTAATTTATAAGAACGATGGGATATACAAAGACTACCCCCCCCCCCTCCGAACCAGTTGATATTAATATCAGAACCTGTCAATCAAGGGACAACAACGTGTGCATGGAACTGTTGACGGAATGAAAAATAGATCGCTGTGACTCGATTTTGACACGGTTCACTGACACAAAGGATGTTATAACGTGGTTATATTTAAACGCCACACAAATGTATATTCTATACCCTAACCGTCGGTATTGTCGGCTACCCGACACCTCCCCACAACAAAGCATTTGGTCTGGTGTGTACGCAGACCCCGGGTATACACAAAGCAACCGTCAGGGCCTGGTCAATGTCAGGGGAAACACAAAAATGTATAACCCGGTATAAAAATCTGCTGATCTAGCATATCAAAACCACAATACCCGTGATCGAGCCGAAGTACTTTTAGAGTTATTATTATCAGTTACGCACGCCTCTGTACAATACAAGTTCTTCACTGATATAAATACTATTGAATGTACAAATGTGCTGGGTTGTGAAAATAATACGCCTGCTGTAAACTCACTTCATGATCGTTTAATGCGACTAATGTAGGGTCCCTGTAGAATTGATGTGTCAGTTACTACAATGTGTTGATGAGCCGTTTAGTCTACCATGTGTCCCTATGTGACGTACGTTATTGTGTCGATGGGTCAGTAAACCACTGTATGACATAAAGTGTTGCCCTGTATAACCTTATTGTGTGATTGGTCTGTCAAGACTATGGTGTGGCCTTGTAACCGATCTTGACCTCTATGCATTTGACCAATATCCTGATAGAGGGGAGAGTACCGCCTCCCACACAGTTTTTTTTTACTAGATAACTGACCTCGACCTCTGTATATTTGACATTTGCACAGTGTGCTGTATATAGAGGAGGGAGCAACGCCCCACACACGATATTCGACTAAGTTATTAACCTTGACCTCTGTATTTGACCAGATTGCCATGTGTTGTAGATAAAATGACTACCGCCCAGATTAATTGACCTTGAACTCTCTCTGTATATCACCTAGTGCCTGTGTGTTGTAGATAGAGGAAGGAGCACCGCCCTTGTTAACTGACCTTGACCTCTGTATTTTACATATGTTTTTTAGATAGAGGAGGGAGCACCGTCCTGGTTAACTGACCTTGACCTTGACCTCTGTATATCACCTTTTTTCTGTGCGTTGTAGATAGAGGAGGGAGCACCGCCCTGGTTAACTGACCTTGACCGCTGTATCTCAACTATTGTCTGTGTGTTGTAGATAGAGGAGGGAGCACCGTCCTGGTTAACTGACCTTGACCTCTGTATCTCACCTTTTGTCTGTGTGTTGTAGATAAAGGAGGGATTACCGCCCTGGTTAACTGACCTTGACCGCTGTATCTCGACTATTGTCTGTGTGTTGTAGATAGAGGAGGGATTACCGCCCTGGTTAACTGACCTTGACCGCTGTATCTCACCTATTGTCTGTGTGTTGTAGATAGAGGAGGGAGCACCGCACAGGTTAACTGACCTTGACCGCTGTATCTTACCTATTGTCTGTGTGTTGTAGATAAAGGAGAGAGATTACCGCCCTGGTTAACTGACCTTGACCGCTGTATCTCACCTATTGTCTGTGTGTTGTAGATAGAGGAGGGAGCACCGCACTGGTTAACTGACCTTGACCGCTGTATTTCACCTATTGTCTGTGTGTTGTAGATAGAGGAGGGCGCACCGCCCTGGTTAACTGACCTTGACCTCTGTATCTCACCTATTGTCTGTGTTTTGTAGATAGAGGAGGGAGCACCGCCCCACATGCGGTTTGCCGAGGATGCAGGCTACGATGATTTCCACAAGGCGTTTCGTGCCATCAGTAAACAATGGCCAAACAAAAGTCACCCAAACTTTGGACCCCCCAGGTACGACTGATTCGTAGATACTGAGCCCTGGTTAACGGCACATGTATTTATATCAAAAAGGTTGAAGTCAAGTCAAATCAATTTGCTAGTTTGATAGATCGGGAATTTGTTTAAAATTCAGGAATATTCGGGAAGTGTTATTGAAGTGCGGATTAACGATACTCCATCGAACATGACGCGATTTGGTGGTGCGCTGTTATCATAATGTTACAAGAAATGCATTTTGGTCCGTGAACATTTTACTAAACAATTGTTGCCTTTCCATTGCAGGCTACGTATGGGTCGGGCCGGAGGTAGTTGGCGTCACGTAAAGGAAGTGTTACAGGCAGGAGGAGCCAGGATCGTCTTCGTCGACGGTATGTTTTGACTTAGTAAATCACAGGCTCTTGACAGCTACTAAAAGAATATCAGGCGCTTTTAAGTAAAGGATGTTCCTGGTAAATAGATTGAATAATTCATTTCGCGAAAATGATTATCTTTCTATATTTAAAAATATACACTTATTTATTAATTTTTGCTATTAGTCTACCCGTACGAATACGTCATATGACCATCATCCTAGAAATACCAGCGGTTAGCTCACTTACGGTCTCTGTGTGTCGAGAGTGGGACCCTTGAATTTCGCCGTGAGGATGCCAATCTCTACCAAGAATTGTCGTTTCATACACTTATACTCAGTTTCCTTATTAGAGCAGCTATCCTTTTGCAATTTTTGTTGGAAAGTTCTTAATAAACTTATTAAAGATTTTCAAATGCGTTGAAGTCACTTAATATATATACCGTTTATGATAATTTGAACTACCTTAACGTCATATATTCCGTATTAGGTCAAAGACGAAACGAAGACACAATAAATATGGACATCGTTCCCGGGGGTCATTTGGTGCAAAACGTGGTCCCGAGGGTCGACGGCGCCAATGCGCGCCTGCATGGGATCGGAAGTGGTGGCATGACAAGCATGCACAGAGAGAAGAATGCGTCCAACAGAATAAATGGTAATAAATCGTGTCAGTAATTACTAGCGCATGGTTATAGTTAATTGAAGTGTGCGTTCTTCCTTTAATTAACTGTTCTTATTTGATATGTAGCTACCATACGTTTACCTTAAATTGTGTAAACGCTTTCAGCACCTTCCATGACATTTTAGTTGTAAAAATGCCTTCATAAAATGTGTACCTACGTGTTTACTGAATGTTGTAAAGTTTGGGAAGTAGATGTCTAAGTTTGGTAGAAAAATATCGAAAATTTCAAACCCTTAAACAGGAATTTCATACAAAGTTTTTTTTATTTCCGTTTCTAATTCAACAGTTTCTTTAGATTAAAGAATGTCGCCTTATTCAATGTTCAATCTGGTTTTTTTATATATCTAATGACTATTCAAAAAATGAACTTGTATTCAGTCGCCTGTAATTTGTACACTCGTGTCTCTGGATAGTGTTGTGTTTTAAATCAATTTTATATTATAATGAGCATGCATGATTTTGTATTTGAATGACTTATAATCTGGACATTATACTGATTGATTGATATACTACGTATATTGTATGGTACTCTAATACATCGCGTACCGTAGCACGTAGGTACCTGCTTTGTTGTTACTGTCGTTGTGTGTTAGTTAAGTATATTAAAGTTAAGGATACTGGCTCATCATTTCCAAAGTAACTTTCTGATATTGATATTGATACCATTCTCGAATTATTCAGCGGTTTGCGTAAGTAAGCGTTACCTATGGAATTTCGAAAATGTCTTAATAAATGCAGACAAGAAAACTATCACCACATATTCCATTGAAAATACAGCCTGTTGTACTGGTTTTGTGTTTATTTTTTGCTTTGCTTGTCCAAAGGTAAAGATCTTATGCACTTATGCATGTGCCATTTTGGAAGAGAAAATATACTTTGATCCCAAGGAAGCATGCACACCGTGATTTATTTTTGTTGAATGCAAATTTGACTTGAAAATCAACTGATATATTGTGTTTTTATGACACATTTACTGAAGAACTTGAATTTCCTTCGTAAATTATTTATTATTTTAGTCGAAGGTCTGCATACTTATATCAAAACTAGAGTTGAAAATGATGAGCCATCATCCTTCAGGTCTGCCTCCGGGATAAGATCCTTCAGGTCAGCCTTCAGAATAAGATCGTATAGGTCAGCCTCCATGATAAGATCCTTCAGGTCAGCCTCAAGGATAAGATCCTTCAGGTCAGCCTCCAGGATAAAATCCTTCAGGTCAGCCTTCAGAATAAGATCGTATAGGTCAGCCTCCATGATAAGCTCCTTCAGGTCAGCCTCAAGGATAAGATCCTTCAGGTCAGCCTCCAGGATAAGATCCTTCAGGTCAGCCTCAAGGATAAGATCGTATAGGTCAGCCTCCAGGATAAGATCCTTTAGGTCAGCCTACGGGATAAGATCATATAGGTCAATCTCCAGGATAAGATCATATAATACAGGTCAGCCTCCAGGATAAGATCCTTTAGGTCAGCCTCAAGGATAAGATCATACAGGTCAGCCTCCGGAATAATGTATTGTATTGTGATTTCGGAAATTTAAACAAAGTCTTGTTAACTGTCAAACTTCATCCGAGTCACCATTTCTGTCCGGAGTAGACAGCCTGTCAGATTGCACAGGTTCAATATTAATGTTAAAGTACAAGCTTGGGTTACATAAATAGCTCCATTGCGAGTGTGGGTATCCACTTTTCTGGTTCTATACAGGTTCATATCGTACCAGTCATCGAAGCGTCACGCAAAAACTTTTCACGGGCTGTGCTATATGAACTTGAAAAAAACACTTTCCTTAAATCTATATAGATCTATATATATTGTCTACATTCATTCAATTCATTGACAAAATTCATGACTCAATTGCACCACCGATATTGATGAGAATTAATACCACGTGATTGGGTTTGTTTGAGTACCATTAAAGTAACCTGTTTCTCTATAGTTTTGCCTGCCTTTGACCCCGATGGTATCAGAGATTGAACGAGTACAGGTATAACGGCAAAAACGGCATTTACGTTTAGATTGGTTTTGCCCGCATTATATATATATTACATTTGTATTTTTTTACTCTGGCTTGAACGAAATTGTGATGAAAGAATATAATATATAGCTCGATTCGCTTCAGTAAAATAGAAAAGTTCGTAGGAACTAGATTTATAATATGTAGCTAAACGCCTTTTCCGAGGATTATCTTACTGGTAAATCGAGCATTATATTACAGAGAACGCTTGGAAATGTGTAATAATTGAAAACCCTTGAATATATTAGAAATATTTGAAAATACTGCGAACACTTTGTATCGTAAGCAGTGATCGGGTGTTTCAATAATCCCAGTAACACTTCATTCCGGATCGGTCCAGTATATNAAGTTACATAGGGGAAAACCCCCCCCCCCCCCTTTAGCCTTTAAAATGTTGAAACCCAACACTGCTGGTCTGTAAAAGTCTTAAGTGTTCGGTGTACTCTATTTCTACTTAAATCGACACATTTCCTAGCGTTCTATAAGCAGACTCATCATTTCACCGTCACTGATGGAATGCTCGTAGATTTTTCATGTAAATGTCATGCATTTACTTTTGCTCGAGTTGCACATGATGAGCACAGTTTTAACAATTTTTGTTATTTTTTTGTCAGCCAATCTAACAACCCATTAACCCCCACGATTGTGTATTAACCTCCACGAAATGTCCAGTGCACAATCCAGCAACCATTTTACGTATTAAAAGTGAACTGACGACCAATCAATTAAGAACGCTGTTTGATGTTCGCATTTTGGGTTATATTAAAATCATGCTCACATCTTTAATTACACTAATGAAATATTTGTATTGCCATTTACAGTTATACATTATAATCTCTTAAAACAAAATACAACATGCACCACAGTTAAAATAAAAGAGGGGTGATGTTTATGTCCGCTAGACACTAGATTTTTTTTTTAAGTTAAAAATAACGTCAACCTACTTTAAA
Organism: Mizuhopecten yessoensis; assembly: GCF_002113885.1. Classification (NCBI taxonomy): domain Eukaryota; kingdom Metazoa; phylum Mollusca; class Bivalvia; order Pectinida; family Pectinidae; genus Mizuhopecten; species Mizuhopecten yessoensis. The sequence continues at coordinate 611,622 of NW_018404373.1, forward strand.
TATATTGAAATAAATTGATTAAATATCCTCATACACGCTACGCTCCCATATGAACTCGATTTAACCGGTTAATTGATTAAAACTCTAAACATTTTTAAAACTGTTACTTTTAAATTTTGATGAGCGTTCACTAACATGAGCATTTTTTATGAATAATTACCGTGATGCTTTAGAACAAACCAATAGGATATTTTATGTAAGTGATTAAAGTGATTTCACCATTTTCCCTTTCAGGCACGTCGGCGTACGGTCTGGAAACGAGACAAGGGCTGGAACAAAATAACTGGTGCGTAATGAGGTGATGACGCAGCCTCCGTACCACATCTCACACATCGTCCTACTCATCGCTTGTTGCTATTTTTATATTCGTTTTATCGGTCATCACAACAGCATAAACCATGGAAAGAAACTGTACGGAAGACATTTTATGTCATGCTCTCGTACACTCAAAGAATGAACTTTCAAGTATAGATTCACCGTCTACAGTGAGTTTTGTAAATTCCTTACATCAGTCGAGACTTATATTATTGAAGAGGAAGAAGGGGTCTGTACAGTTCGCTTTTGTAATCGTTCCAATCAGTATTAGTACTTTATATGTTTATTGTTATATTTATTTATGTAAAGTATTATTTTGGCTACTTTTATCAAGAGTTTGCTCAATATATTTCAGTATTCACATTAAGTTATTTTTTTTTTACTGTATACAGTTGAGTCCTGTGATACATATGTTAATGCATCTTTCATATAGGAAAAAAAGTATATGTAATAAATGTCCTTTCTTAGCTATTTTTCGTATTGTTTACTTTTGTCTTTATATCTTGACCAGTAATCCAGTCTGTACATACATACACACCTGTGCTGATTTGCAGGAAGCATAGGCCTGCTGCATCAAACGACATGATCCAAGATGGACTAATGTGCCCCCCCCCCCCCTTAGAATTGGTGATAGTTTCTTCCTTGTCTTGTTTAATTGTCACTGAAGGAACCAAGAATAATAATATGCCTGCTGTGTCCCACTGCATGTGTATCTTTAGGAAGCGACTTATGCAGAGCCTGTGCCAAAATTGATCTGCTGCCCCTTGCATCACTAGGGACCTTTTCGTTTCCTATCTACTTTCTCTTTCCGGCTTTATTTCCCAAACACAACAGCCATGTCCTCATATGACCCGGCTGTTGTGTTTCCCTAAGCACCCGTCCTCATATGACCCCGGCTGTTGTGTCTCCCTAGGCACCTGTCCTCATATGACCCCGGCTGTTGTGTCTCCCTAGGCACCCGTCCTCATATGACCCGGCTGTTGTGTCTCCCTAGGCACCCATCCTCATATGACCCGGCTGTTGTGTCTACCTAGGCACCCGTCCTCATATGACCCAGCTGTTGTGTCTCCCTAGGCACCCGTCCTCATATGACCCCGGCTGTTGTGTTTCCCTAGGCCCCCGTCCTCATATGACCCTGGCTGTTGTGTCTCCCTAGGCACCCGCTCTCATATGACCCCGGCTGTTGTGTTTCCCTAGGCACCCGTCCTCATATGACCCCGGCTGTTGTGTCTCCCTAGGCACCCGTCCTCATATGACCCCGGCTGTTTGTCTCCCTAGGCACCCGTCCTCATATGACCCGGCTGTTGTGTCTCCCTAGGCCCCCGTCCTCATATGCCCCGGCTGTTGTGTCTCCCTAGGCCCCCGTCCTCATATGCCCCGGCTGTTGTGTCTCCCTAGGCTCCTGTCCTCATATGACCCGGCTGTTGTGTCTCCCTAGGCACCCGTCCTCATATGACCCTGGCCGTTGTGTTTCCCTAGGCACCCGTCCTCATATGACCCGGCTGTTGTGTTTCCCTAGGTACCCGTCCTAATATGACCCCATCTGTTGCGTCTCCCTAGGCACCCGTACTCATATGACCGGGCTGTTGTGTCTCCCTAGGCACCCATCCTCATAATTATGACCCCGGCTGTTGTATCTCCCTAGACACCCGTCCTCATATGACCCCGGCTGTTGTATCTCCCTAGACACCCGTCCTCATACGACCCTGGCTGTTGCGTCTCCCTGGGCACCCATCCTCATATGACCCCGGCTGTTGCGAGGACGTTAAACCTCAAACACACATACACAGCTTGGAGAATACCTGTACATCTTGAGCTAAGCAACTAGAAGCAACAAGAGGCCCATGGGCTTTAACGGTCACCTGATATATTTATACATTTATACATACTATCAATCTGCTACCTAATACTGATAATGCTAACCCAAATTGAATTACTTCCAATGGAAATTAAACAAATGTTGGTCCAAAATGTGATTTCCCTATATAAACTATAGTAAAGT
>NW_018404373.1:614383-660881 GCF_002113885.1 Mizuhopecten yessoensis
TTTTTGTTGACCTTTGTCCATGGAAGGTCCCTGCAAATTTTCATTGAAATTGGTTCAGGGGTTTTGGAGAAGAAGATTTTTGAAATTTTAGTCAATTTGACCCTTTTTGGCCCCGCCCCTCAGGCCCCTGTGGGCTTACGACTAAACCGGCAACTATTTTTGTTGACCTTTGTCCATGGAAGGTCCCTGCAAAATTTCATTGAAATTGGTTCAGGAGTTTTGGAGAAGAAGTCGAAAATGTAAATTGTTTATGGACGCACGACGGACAAAAGGCGATCGCAATAGGTCACTTGAGACTTTGTCTCAGGTGACCTAAAAATGTAGTTATTCTATTGGTAATGTCTTTTGAGCTGATTACTCCAACTCAGCTACCTGACACTTCCATTCAAGAAACTTAATTAACTCCTGTGACTTTTGTTTTATTAACCTGAAAATATGTTCTTACATAAAATCCTAGAACTAAAGAGGTTCTACTGTAAGGCGTTATACAGCTTGACCAAATGTAACACATCGTGTATTTTTGTGGGAGATGCCCTGTATACTACCACAGGGTACTGCAAGAACATAAGACACTCCTAAGCGACTCACAACCAACAACATCTTCAAAGATGAGGCAACAACAGATTTTGGAAAGCTAAGGGTTCCACACTCAATGTACAAACTACCTTGATAGTTGACAAGTCTTGAAACTGTCAGGGAACCCTGCACACCTGCAATCTCTGATACAAGATATAAGGAATCATGCCACAGCATAATGGTAAAATGGCAAATTTGTATTTGGGTGTAGTCCTCCACTTCTGGAATCTTCAATGGACCACTATATATATCGGCCGTGCTATTGGTCAGTTTTCTGTCTTGAACCATTCAAATAATTAACTGCAAGTCTTTTGATTTTGTCATGACATATTCCAAGGTTGTAGAGAAGATATATTTCTAGAGCACATAACCTCTGAAATCTGGAGATGGTAACAACATAACAAATACACTCAATTAACAATTAACTTTTATTGAAAAAATGTTGGCATCAGCATGGTAACCATAAGAATCATGTTACCAGCCAAGTGTATTCTCAAGTATAATTCTACATCACAATTCAGACTAGATAACAGTTCCTTATCCTACAACTAGTCTTTTTACTTCTTTTATATCAAATAATGCAAGTCCATGTATTATTGGAATTCGAAATCTTCACCAGCAGTAAAATGTTTTTATTAAAATGAAGTATTGCAAAAAACTGGGGTGGAAAGAAAAGTATTTGAAATGTCAAACAAAATGAATACAGTATAGTATTAAAGCATTTTTCCTAAAATAGTACTTCCTTTGATAGGGCAGTTCAGTAAAATAGATGTTAACAACATATAATGGCTGATGAAGAGAGGATCCTATAAAATGTAACAATAATATAACCTGGAGACCAGCACTAGTTAGCAGCACTAGGAGGGTATCACATACAGAGACTAGATTTCGTTTATACCGATCCAAACGGTCCAACCAGTTGAACCCGAGTTGTTTGTTTATGAAATAAGGTCAGACCTACAGCAGTAACATGATGCTGCTTTCAGTAGAGTCTTGCAAGGCCTGCATAAACATACCAGAAAATTGTTGAATTTTAAAAACCGAGAAACCGGTTGTTCCACATAAACAGGTGCTGGCACTAGCAGGATACCACATACAATGTGTGCCAAATGTGAGATTCACCAAAAAAATAAAAATAATTATTTTTAACCACCAACTTTTATCATGAAGCTAGTTTCCCCTACCCAAGGCAGGTTTTCTTAAGTAGGGCAGATATGGACTTGCATGTAACAAATCAGATAAATCAATGGACCAACTATGAATGATAATGAAAATAATTTTTGAGTATGGTAGGTACATTTGTATACCATAACGTGAGCCAATAGATCATAATTAATTTGATTTGGTAGCAACTTAGAGGATACAGATCACGTGGAAATAACTACTGTAAAATTAAATACGCTCAATAGCCATAATCAATCACTGGAGTAGTGTTTTCAAGAAAGTTTCACAGAACACACCAATGGAGACTATTTAAGCTCATCTGGCCTCTAGATCTACTTCCTTTGACTAAAAAATGTCTACAAAACATGAATGATGCAGTTTCTATACGAATTAGTGTAATTTGTTGACAAATTTACTACAATGGTGACCTTGACCTTCAGTTCTTCTCATATTTTAACTTTGTATAAAGTTTGATCAGTATCTGTAAGGAATGAAGTTTCTAGAGAGTTGACAATGATTCTGGACGGGAAAGGATGGGACGGACATGGGTAACACTACAACAATGAATGATACGAATGATTCTTCGCTAACATATTAGTCTGCCCTGCTTAAAGGAAACAGCATTGCCGTCGGTTGATCCTAGTCCTCAATGCTTTACCACTGCGCCACATATCGCTTACCGAAATTAAAGCACCGATTTCCCACAATGTACCAAATTGTGCTTCCCATGTATCTTTTGTGTCCCAAACGTAACACTTAAGGTCTCCCTCATCTTGGTGGTACAAGAACATAAAAAGTGGTGGGTCCCTCTATTTTACATAGCTTCAGATAAACAAGGAAAAGTATTGCTAGCAATCCAGTCTCTCACCACTGGACCAACCTCATATCACAAAGGGCCATAACTCTGCATGTACTTGGACACTTGACCTGCCATACCAACAAGAGGTACTTGCAACAAAATCTGGTAATTGTGTTGGTATATGAGATATGCATTTCTCACATACTTTACAGGGTTACACCCTAGGGCTTTGGGGTTTGCTTGAAGAACAAGATCGATGTTTATTTCGGCTGGAATTTGTTTATTTGTACGTATATGAGAAAAATAATCAAACATGGGTCTGTTCCATAGACAGGGATATCTCAATCCTCGTGTAAGAGTTTGGCTGGCCAGCCAAACTCCTGCACTCGGGTTGAGACATCCCTGTCCACGGAGTTGACCCATGCAAGATTCTATTAGGCTGTTGGGCAAGACAGATTGACTGACTGGTGGTGAGAGTACAAACATATAGCCCCTCTAGATCTGGTAGTACCTTTGAACTAATTAACACAACATAATGACCAACCACCACTTACCAGAGAAGCCCTATATTACAGATTGTCAGTAGAATGAAATGAACCTAAGAAAAAAATAGAAGCAAGGGTGAATTTTTATCTGTGTGGCACAGTACTTAATAATGTGTTAACAAAATCAATGATTAGATTTGATAATTGATATTCTCATCCACAAAATACACAGGTCTCTAATTAACATGGAGAGAAAACTACTCAATTCTATGAAAGCTGCTATTCTGAAATGTGATAGGGACTGGGAATATTTCATTGTTCATGTGATGTGTTGTTCCTTTTAATTATATTTAAAGCCATGCATGTGCATCCAAGATACATTTCTTGTACATACTCACTACTCCGGCAATTGCTTTTTCTTGTACCTGCTTTGATATACCACTAAACAGATTTTTCTATCTTGCATACTGGGTTAATATGGTTTGATACGAAAATGCATATCAGAGTTTTGTCTACACAATTCTTTGACAGTAAAATGAGTTCACCCCCTACATATACAGGCAAAAACTAAGCTGTTTGTAGTTCCTCTATTATCATTTTAAACATTTTCTACCCAGCATTTAGTTGACTGTCCCTCTCACAATAAAAGGTATAAAACATCCAGTCTTACTTTACCCATCTGCAGATCCATCAATAATACACACATATATAATACAGACATCAATTTTGTGTGAAGTGACTCTGGATATCACACAATAAGGTCCAAAGTTCACAACCTGGATTTTTTCAAATGATCAATTTTTGTAACAAAACACCGCTCAACATTTATCCCAGTTTTCAGTTAAATTTGTAGCGCATGTACACACCATGAAAGTTAAATGTCTTGTCAACTTTTGGCACTTGAGTAATTTAACAATCATTGTCCATTCTCCTGATGGTATACTAACACTTATCCTCCAACACACACACTCGCACAGTATTCAATCCACATTCAACTCCTTGAAATATTCATCCATCAGCTTAATGAATTTCTTCTTGCCTTTGTGTTTTAGCGAGACATAGTTTGTGACAGCTGTGCGAAATAGCATAGCACCATTGCCTACAAATTGAATACATGTTTGTCTTGCCTTTGTCATTTCTCCAAGAACGCGGTGGTAGGAAGTGTGATTGCAGTGCCTCAGTTCGTAGTCAAATTGCCTCTGGAAGCTCTCGATAAGCTTGATGCCAAGCTTCTCCTTAGCTTTTGGTAGCATGTGTTCAGTTTTTTCAAGAGATCTAAGGAATGTGACGAGAACTTCTGCATCTCCTTTCATGCTGTCTGACAAGTGTGTCATGAAATTCTGAAACTGTTTACCAGATGCTACCTCTTCTCTGTCTTTCTCCGAGAGTTTCTCGAAGAAGTACTTGAGGTAGTTGAGTGTTCCCGTATCAAGGTAAGAGTACCGAGTTGGATAGTCTTTGTTGAGTACCTGAAGACGACTGAGTGCAAGCCTGATCAAATTGAACACATCTTTTTGCAAGACATTGTCAGCAGTTACTTTTGAGGTAGGCGTTTCCTCATGTTGTCTCTTTGCAATGAGGAGGAGTGCCTTGGGTGTGTAGTTTTCAAAGTTTGCAGCAATCTTTTTTAGTGCCTGTTGGTAGCCTTTATCCGTAATTTTGAAGAAGTGCATCAAATCACAGCATTCTTCATCATGTCGAAACTTTGATTCAAAGTACTTGAGAAGCATGTTGGTCATCTCAGCAGGTAGCATTGCCTCCTTCTTGATGGAGTCCTTCATCACCTCAATGATGCCCTTAAGCTGAGAGGAGTTGTAAAACTTACACAGCTCCAGCCACACAGGTAGGATGAGTCTGGGGAACTCCATGTCCAGTTGTTTGCCAAGCTTGGTAAGGGTGTCCCAGGTACCTGGCGAGGTTGTGTAGAAGTTGGTCCAGGTCCCGCCCACGCTGTGCTCAACACCTTGGAGAACGACCTTCACCAGTAGGACCATGTGTTCCTTTTCCACTAGAGAGGACTGGAAGCCCCGTAGGACACTGTAGGCAGCCATCATGTAGTCACAGTCATCAACCTGTACAAGGTGTTTTAGAATCTGAAAATGTGAAAACCTTAATGTAAAAACCAAAACTAATCACTGTCTTTATTACAGGATACAGATGATTAAAACTTTGCTCTACATACCAGGCTTGTACAATCTATCAAACCATTGCTGTGTTTTTTGGGATAACAAACACACAATTTAGAGATGAGGACAGTTCCTCCCATGGTCTATTTTAAGTATAACAGTGACTTGATCTTGACCTTTGAATCTTTCAAAACCCCTTTTGCACATCTACATATCAGTGTATCACTGTGTCAAATATCCAAAAGATTTCCCCTTTGGATTCTGAGATAAGGACCATACCTCCCATAGTCTATATTTAGCAACAGTGACATTGATCTTTAACTTTTAATAGAACCTTTTTAAACCCAATATCAGAGTGTATCACCATGTTAAATTTCTATAAGGTGAAGTCGTTTGGATTCCGAGATAAGGACTGTACCCCCGCATGGTCTATTTTTAGTAAGTGATCTTGATATTGACCTTAGAAACTTTTTAACCTCCTACTGCAAATCCTCATATTACATTGTATTACCAAATCGAATTTCAAAAATATCTATACAAATTATTCACATGTACTGAAATTCTAATTCAAATTTGCATCAACTCTTATGAAATCAGCCCCTGAAAAATACAACAGCAATAAAATATCAATGAAACAAATTTTGCACCATGGATTTTTGATGATATTTTGTGTCAACGGAAGCAGATTCACAAGACATGGCATATTATCATCAACTGTATTACACGAAGTACCGAAGCAGAGGGCACTTATCACAATCAAAATCTGAGGCACTTATACATCATATCAAACTGTAGCCACTTAACTCAGTACATAGGGGACACATGTATTTCAGTGAGAAGTGACACCGTTACACAGACTTAATATTGTTGTGAATATTCTCAAGTGTTATATTATCTAGTTTCTTATAATGTATCATTGATCAAAAACCTATATTTACTTTTTTTTTTTGCAATGATATTTGGTTTATATAAGTGAAACATGTACCTAACTAAAAACGGAATACCCATGAATCATTTATAATCCAAGTTCAGTTGCAATGGGTCTTGCTCTCATACTCTAGTTACTATTATCATATTCATGCAATAATGTTTATATCTAATTTCAACCTTTGTGAACCTGTTTTTATTGTACCATATAGCAATTAATGGCCTTGATTCACAATACATAACTCCTATACCCCACTCATGTATCTTACCCGTGTGAGTATCATGTTGTGCTTTACTGAGGCGTTAGTTGTACAGAAGTTAAGCACAAAAGTGATCAGGTTTGTCCACTTCTTCACTAGGCTGTCCTTGTTATTCTCAGATCTGTATCCTGTAATAATGAAAGAATAATGAGAATATACAAGCTAAAATGACTATTCACAAGGGATTACAGAGAGATCATAATGCCCACCATTGCAAGATCTCCATCGGTTTTATGTTAATTTGACTTCACAATGCTGTCTTGATATTGCGTCTTAAACAAAATAATGTGGTCTTTTGACCAATTGTTTAGAATAGTAATGTGTACAAAATATATTTCTTGTTTCTGACAGCCACCTTTTTCATCTAATCAAGCTCTATAATGAAATATGCAAAACTTAGGGACATGAATATCCCATTTTTCTGAATTTTTGGAATGACCTGCAGTGTACTTTTCTGAAAACAAATTTCAAGATTGTAACCTGGTTTCCATCTTATATTTGTGACCAGTTCCAAAACTAATTACGTAAAACTCAGAACCAAGGAAATACTACTTTGAGAAAGATTCATTTGATAACATCTGATAGTAAGAACAAACTAGAGCTAGCCAACTGGTAGCCATCTTGAAGAAACAGTATATACAGACCAACAGACAATAGAGGAAAGGTGACTTGACAAGGCCTACATCTGATAATGGTGGGCTCAATTACCTTAGTGATTTTTTTTTAAGTATATATAAAGAAAATGTACAACAGTATTTCAATGCTTGGCAGTAGGGCTGTAACTGTTAGAAATGATACCAGTCGGATAACCGTCTGCTTATCCGAACCGAAACCAGCGTTTTTTTGTACATGCACTCAATGGTATAGCAAGTATACTGATCACAAGTGTTTTTGAGGTCTCTCAAACTACAGTCAGGAGCGACATTTCTGACCGGGCAAATCAGTAAATATTGACCAACATTTTGGGACGGTTTTCAGGTACGTAGAATTGCTAACCAGATAACCGAACTGCAACCGGGTACTTGGTTACCCGTGCCAGCCCTACTTGGCAGTTATTCATCTTAATACTATGTACATCTACATATGTTCTCTTGATACCACCATACACCTTGCTGATGTTTTCTCTATCACTACAGTAACTACAACATGATGGAACAAATAAATGAAACCTTTAGTGAACAAGAGGCCCAGAGGGCCTGTATCGCTCACCTGGATATCTAAGCAATCATGGCAAAATATTCTCCAAATGAGATCCAAGGGAATATGCCAGACCCCAATGCCAAGTCTTGTATTATGTCTGTATTAGATTTTTCATGCCAAGCAATTTAATGTATGGTTATGGGGTGGGGATTTCAACTGTTTCCAAGCTGCGACTCAGAAACTAGATCCCTAGGGTTGTGGCCAGACCCCAGGATCAATTCTAATATCATGACGGCATTCGTCTCTTTATGTCCAGCATTTGTATTTATAGTCTTGGAGTGGGGATCTCAACCGTTTCAAAGTTATGACCCAGGGATTAAGTCTGCAAGGGTGGGGCAGACCCTGGGGTCAATTCTAATATCATGAATGCATTCGTCTCGTTATGCCCAACAATTGTATATATAGTTTTGGGTGGGGATCTCAACCGTATCTCAAAGTTATGACCCAGGGACTATGCATATGTCTCAAAAGGGTTGGGCCAGACCCTAGGGCCATCCTGGAAGCAAATGTGAATGCTTCTCTTTATATTCAGCAATTGTATATGTGGTTATATTGTGGGGATCTCAACCATTTACAAGTAATAAACGTTTTTTGGCCCCACCCCTTAGCACAGGGGGGTCAGCCCCACCAATTGTACAATATTAAATCCCTGTCTCCCATGAATGCTTTTGACCAAATATGATCAATGTCCATGGTATTATTCTACTGAAGAAGTCGTTCATAGCAATATAGCCAAATTGCCCCTCCGCCCAACCATTTGTACAATTTTTAATCCCCAACACCTAGGGATACTTCCAGTCAAATATGGTTGATATCCAGTGCATAGTTCTACAGAAGGAGTCGTTTGTAGCAATCTAGCCATATTGCCAACTTTTCCCCCCGCCCCTCAGGGGTATAGCCCAATTGCCCCCTTTTGGCCCCACCCCTCAGGCCCCTTCACCCAAGAATGCTTCAGACCAAATAAGGAACAAATCTTTTCATTCCTACAGAATAAGAAGGTTTTTAAAGAATTTGCTATATTTCCCCTATTTGGCCCCGCCCCTCAGGCCCCAGACCCCCCGGTTTATACAAAATTGTTTCCCCTTCACCCAAGAATGCTTCAGACCAAATATGGAACAAATCCTTTCATTCCTACAGAAGAAGAAAGAAGGATTTTAAAGAATTTGCTATGTTCCCCATATATGGCCCCACCCCTCGGACCCCTCGGGGGGCCAGACCCATGGTTTATACAAAATTGGTTCCCCTTCACCCAAGGATGCTTCAGACTAAATATGGAATTTCGGGCAGGTGAGCTAAAAACTTAAAAAGAAAACATTGTGACTTTAGAACCAGTCTACTTAAGTGTTTATCATCAGTGAATATGGACAACAGGTAAAGGGTACAATAACTATATTCACTATACTAGTGAGTTGCTTGTAGAGAAATATTTTGCAACCCTTACCATAGCTGTTGTCTGGAATGGTCAGAAGCTTGAGAGGGTGTAAAGAGTGACAGATTGTATCTGTACACAATTTAATCATCAGTTTTGTCTTCTTTCCAACAGCAAGCAACAAACTGATAAGTGAAACAGGTAAATTGTCTCCATAGAACTGTAGCCCCTTCTCATACAGAGCCGACTTGTACATGTCTGTAACATTTCCTTCACTCTCCAGCCATATTGGCGCAACTTTCGTGTAAGTTTCTTCAATCCTGTTCTCCAAAAACACTAGCCAGCTGTAGTCTTTTGATGTTATCTCAAATTTTGGAGCTACACTTCGGAATCTACCCAGTTCAACAGCGCGTAGGATTGCATCCAGTAGTGTTAAGACTTCGTCACTATCTAGAGGATGCTCATCTAGTGTCCTGCTCACAGTGTAGCTCACATACAACAGGCAGTAGGAAATCTGTCCCTGTCATCAAAATCAAGTGTAAGCTCATTAATATAAGTTTGAACTAGAAATATATTGAAAGATTTTTTTGTAAATATATCAACAGCTATGATAACCTGTCTTAGTAATATTTTGAAATCAAATTATTCATAACCAGAACTTGCATTTTCCATAATACAAGTGAGGGTGCCGAGCACCAGTACATACCAAGTGAGGCACTTTAAAATTTAATTTACACGAGATATACTAGATTCAAATAACACACCTCGTGACATTTTGACTTTTTCCCCCCCAATACAGCAGACATGAATGTCTGTCTGTTCCAATCTCAAGTTGATTTCCCCATTAATAAAGCAGTATATGAATATAAAAGTTACATCAGCAGGTATAATTCCATATTCCATGGCAGCTTTGTTTCGGTTATTTGAGCAGAAAAAAGTACCACTTTGGTGGCAAAATTGTCTAACTATCAAAACCAGCATGCCACCTTCTGAAAATTAGAAAATTTGGAACAAAAGAAAGTATTCATGATTATACCTCAAGTATTAAGGCTTTCACCTTTGATTTAAAAAAAAATTGTATCTTGAAACTGAGAGTTGTTTCGGCCAAATAAAGTTAATTACTCGGTTCTCAGGCCAATTATTTTCAAAAGAGATGCGGCAGGGCGGTATTTTTTCCCCTCTATTTTACATGGTAAAAACGAGATGAGGGCGATTTTATTTTATTGTGTAGTTTGTAAAACGTTCATAGTGGGCATTACCTTTTCTTTTTATAGTTGTGTAGAGACCCGTCATAGAGCAAGCCTCCGAAACCCCCCCCACGATGTTCCAGACGAGAATCACGACCCCCCCCATTCCTTATTTGTACCTAAATGAGTGCAATTTGTACACAAGACTAATAAGTCATAATCATTTTAACGCTTGCCTGTATATCAATCTTTATCTTTATTCAAACGTTTTCGGGACTTGGGTGACTAACGAGTAAAAAAGACATGCGGACCAATTTTCCGGATTTTTTTTAAAGATGGCGGCTGGTGCATTCACAATTTTTTGTTATTATTACTTGCACGATAAAATTGGCAAAACGGTGCCCTAAAATGAAATATGCGCGGGCCTGAGAACCAAGTAATCAATTTATTTTGGCCTTAGTTTCCTTAATTGACTGACCTTTGTGAGTCCCTCTATCTGATCACAGCACTCCCGTGTAGTAGCACTAGTCCCAGCAGCTTTATGTGGTACAGCAGTAGTCTTCTTCTTGGCTTTCCCCCTTCTAGCCGATGGTTTCCTTCGCTTTGCTCTGGTAGGTCCGTCTTCACTTGGCCCATCTGGAACATACAAATCATAAAAGTACAACGGCACAGACAAAATGCTCCCAAATAAATGCTCAGAATATTTAGCAACATTACGCCAAACATTGATTTCGATAAATGAGTCTTTTTATGTGATGTTTTGATGACTAGTATGGTATGTACTCTATCACCTTCATCAGACAAATGACCAGTGAAGCGTAAGAGTTGTCCACAAATCGATGTCAATTAGGCTACGCTGTAATACAATTAGTGGTTATATATGTACCAAAATGACTCCATCAGCTACGCTTTGTTTAATAACTGGTCTTAGAGGTGCCAGTTTAAGAGCCCCCTCATCTCTATTTAGAACTGGCCCACTGCGCATATCCATAAAAACACTCATTGGTTGTGTTACAAGAATCTTTTCATAATCCATAATAACCAACCTGAAGAAAATGTCTAGAAATAAACAATTTTGTACTTTACACATTCCAACATTATAATTTTGCATGAAATACTACTGAATTCAAATAGAGTAAATATGACAAAATCATGCACATACATGTATTAAAACACACTATTGATATTGAATACAGAAACTGGATTTAATGAATATCATGCTGTAGATCTTTAATCGAGGCAACAGTTACAGGAACCTACCATCTTTCACCACAGCTTCTAGATCTACTGTAGACTCTTTTGACCCCAGAATTGAAAGCTGAAAACAAATCAAACATGCTTTATCAATAAAATTATAAGTTCATGGCAAAACAGTAAATTAGTTATGTTTCAGATTTATATACAGCAGTATCATTTTTTCTGTCATGTCAGGATAATGAAAAGGATAATTTATTGATGTTCATATAAAAAAAAGAATTGAAAGGAATATGATTAAAGATACTAAACAGGAGGCCTAACAGGTCTTAAAGCTCACATGAGTTACATCGATTTAGAGTCAATAACAATAACTTTTTTTTGAGAATCAGTGAAAAAATCTCTGCAACTGAAAGGCCAGAGTGGTTATGTTGGATTTTTGGATTGGCACCAAAGAGCAAGAAAACATCTTTGGACAAAATACTTTTCAAGTCCTTATAAGCGCTTTACATCATTTACAAACTGTTCTAGTTTCTAAACTATTAAACATAACTCTCTATGAAATGTACAGAATAAACATTATACGTGACAACAGGTTCATGGGCCTAGACAGTCACCCAAATGTATTTTTTTTTTTAAGTATCTGTTGTTGTGATATGTACCAAACAAGAGATTCCAGAGGGATCTCAGCGCCCACCATTGAACCATCTTTATTAGTTCTATAAGACAGTTTGATCTTTTCTCTCATTGGTTTGATCGAATCATGAAAGCAGTGTATGCACCTTGAGTTAACTTTTTACCTAAACTTCATACTGCTGCTTAGGACAAATAAAATTAATAAGTTGGTTCTCAGGCCATTTTTTTTCAAAATAGATGCGGCAGGGCGGGATTTCCCCCCCCCCCCCCCCCCATTTTACATGGCAAAAACGAGACGAGGGTGATATTTTTTTATTGTGTAGTTTGTAAAACATTCGTTGTGGACATTCCCTTGCCTTTTTATAGTTGTGTAGAGACCCGTCATAGAGCAAGCCTCCGAAAATCCCCCCACGATGTTCCAGACGAGAATCACGAACCCCCCCATTCCTAATTTGTACCGGAATGAGCCCCATTTGTACACAAGACTAATAAGTCATAACCATTTTAACGCTTGCCTGTTTCTCAATCCTTAACTTTATTCAAACGTTTTCGGGACTTAAAATTGTGTGACTAACGAGTAACAAGAGGCCCATGGGCCTTAACGGTCACCTGAGTCTAGTATTTATTTTTGTTGTTGAAATATGTACCAATTTGAGTAAAAAATAGTATAATGTTAACTTAACTTTGTCAGGACCATGAGCTGATCATTCCTAGACCAATTTTAAGTGAGATCGGCCTATTAGAACTTAGTAGCAAAATAGCGGCCATGGCAGCCAAATTGTATTTCTGATTGACCCGAAAAATAACAACACTTTGTCAGGACCATGAGGCGATCATTCCTACCAACTTTCAGTTCAATCGGTCCAGCAGAACTTGACTTTAAGTTTGAAATAGGTTTTCAAAATGGCGGCCGTGGCGGCCATATTGGATTTCTGATCGACCCGAAAAATAACAACACTTTGTCAGGACCATGAGGCGATCATTCCTACCAACTTTCAGTTCAATCGGTCCAGCAGAACTTGACTTTAAGTTTGAAATAGGTTTTCAAAATGGCGGCCGTGGCGGCCATATTGGATTTCTGATCGACCCGAAAAATAACAACACTTTGTCAGGACCATGAGGCGATCATTCCTACCAACTTTCAGTTCAATCGGCCCAGCAGAACTTGACTCTAAGTTTGAAATGTAAAATGTTAACGGACGACGGACGACGACGGACGAAAACGGATAGCAATAGGTCACTTGAGCTAAAGCTCAGGTGACCTAAAAACGACATGCGGACCAATTTTCCGGATTTTTTTAAAGATGTCGGCTGCCGGCTGGCGCATTCACACGATTTTTTTTATTATTACTTTCACGATAAAATCGGCAATGCGCACGGGCCTGAGAACCAAGTAATCTTTTTTTTTGGCCTTATAAAGGATAACTTTGAAAATGAGTTTGTTGACTCACATAGTACAGTATTTACATACTGTGAAAGAAATAGATCTGATCATTGCAAGTACTTCCAGCAGCAATCTTGTTTATCTGATCAGTCTCAAAAGTAAACATGCACAACTACGGACCAAAGGGAAACCTACATATAAAATTTGAGAGAAGATTCCTCCAGTTCTTTCTGAGAGATAACAATAACAAACTTCAACTGTCAAAATCCAAGATGCCCACCAGTCAATCATTTTGTTTATTCCATCAATCTCAAAAGTAAACATGCACAACTACAGACCAAGGGGAACTTCCATATCATAATTCAGAAAGATCCTTCAAGTACTTCCTGAGAAATTTATTCACTGCCAAAATCCAAGATGACCACCTGTCAGCCATTTTGTTTATCTGATTAGTCTTTAAAGTAAACATGCACACTAGGGACTAAGGGGAACTTACATGTCAAATTTGAGAAAGATCCCTCAAGTATTTCCTGAGAAATAGTGATACCATTCACTGTCAAAATCTTAGATGGCTGTCTGTCAGCCATTATGTTTATCTGATCAGTTTCAAAGTTTAACTTCTACAACTAGGGACCAAGGGGAACCTACATATCAAATTTGAGAAATATCGCTCAAGCACTTTCTCAGAAAGAGCAATAACAAGAATTGTTTAAAGGACGGACGACAGGCAATTCAAATAGCCCACCATCTGATGATGGCGGGCTAAAACTATATAAATTAAAGCACCTTATATTTTTAGGACCTTTCCTTTCATGAAAATTATTTGATTCTAACATTTGAGCCCTACCCTTAAGACCCCAAGGGTGTGTCAGGGTATTAACTTTCATACCATCAAATTGCAACCAGATGATGATAACAAGTTTGAATTATATTCCAATGAAAATATACGGTATATTTTCATTGGAATATAATTCAAACTTTTGGGTATAATACCCAAAAGTGTTAAGTTCTCTATAAAAGCTTAATTAAACTTTAACCCCTCCACAAGAGGGAATGGGTGACCTGGGGTAATGAAATTCACAAGTTTGATAAAGCACCTCAAGATCTTTCCACCCATGAAGAGTATTTGACTCCAGCATATCTAGGTCTGAAGAAGAAGATTGTTGAAATTTTTGCCAATTTGACCCTTTTTACCCCCCCACCCCGTTTAGATTCATATAATTCACATTTTGGTTTGTCTTTGACTAAGGAACCTTTCTGCAAAATTGTTAAGCAACTGGTTCAGTGGTATTGGTTTTCATACTTACTTTTAGAGACAGTACAAGAAGTTTTTTCAGGATCATGATCCCCAATTTCTGCACTTTATCCCCAGATACTGTGGGTTCCAGACTCATAAAACAGTCCAACCTGATCAGCATCACAGGCAGGGGCTCCTCATAACTACTGTTAACAAAACCATAGATATTGATTCATGCTCATATATAGAACATAACATTCCTCATATACTTGATTTAGTTTTTACATATAAATCTACATACTATACCTTGATGATTTTCACTAGCTATTGATAAAACAGAATGCTGCAGTATTCCAGGCATCTTCACCCCCAAACCAACTTGCTCATCATGTACTAAACTTACCAGCCAAAATGTGAACAAAAACATGGCAAATTACATTCTGATAACTATCATAGTGTTGCAATTTTATAGACCATAAGGGTTATGAAACCATCTAGAAATCGGCAGAATTTTAGAATTTCCAGCACCTTTGTTCACCAAAGTTGACAATAAATATATAAACTTTATTTATTTTACAACAATTATGAAACAAGTTATTTCAGCTTTCAACATTAACAATAACTGTGGTTCACCGATTGCTTTGACTGATCACAGAGACTGAACTAAGGGTGGCAGAGTAAATAAAGGCCCATAAAGGGGGTATACACACATCTATTCTATAATTTGTAGAATGATATGGTGGTTTAACAAGGCAATTTAGTTTTTAATTTAAAATTAGAAGGTAGTGAGGGTGCAAGGATTAACGAGGTAACACCATGCTTGTCATATCAAATGTGTAGAAGTATTACCTGGTGGTGGTGGAATATCTGCAGCAGAGCAGTTCCTGTAGGGATTGTGATGGACTGGGAATCAGACTAGCACAGACTGCCTGATAGAATGGGTAACCTTCAAAAGCTAATCCTATCACACCATCCTGTTTCTCCGATGGCAGTTTGATAGAACTCATGTCTGCCCACAAACTAGGCTTGGTAAACTCTATTTGTGATGTTAATCGCCTAGCTCTCCTGTTTAAAAAAACAAGCAAGCAAATTCATAAAATTACAAGTTCCCTAGCTTTGAGGTGCTTGTACATGTATATGTAGTAATATGTATGGAGTCTGCTCTGCTTTGAAATTTGGATGTTGCAGAGTTTCAATTTTGCAAGCACTCCCAAGCTTTAAAATCCATATTACTAAGGGAAAATATTGTCTGAAATATATCAGCTTATCAAAATCAATTACTTGCAACAGGATTCAATAAGCAGGTAAATCTGTTAAGAAATGAAGTGGGTAGAGTCATGACAAGAACAGAACAACTTATGATGTATGGATTCACAGTGCAAATTAAAATTGATAATTGTTACAATTTGAATTTTACAATAGATGATAAATTAGATCAATTAGTGAAATATTGTTCATTGTGCAAATTAAATGGTTATTTGGTCCAAGCACATTCGTGAATATTAACAGATTCACAGTAGTAAAATCAGTATGACTCAATCAAATGGATAAATTACCATCTCTAAGAAAACTTCAACTTTATTTCAAACCACTCCTTTTTTATAAGGCAGATTTTTTTTCAAGCAATTTTGCAAAAGACATTACATTGTTTGAAGCTTCATGTAATTTTGTCACTGTTCCCCTTGATCAATGTTTAAAACCTGATTTTTGATAGTTACATAACTTTTTAAACAGGACAAGTCTAAAACCTGAGAAAATTGCTAATGAAACCATCAAATGCAAGAGACTAGTTGGACATTGAAATGCCTTACGCATTCAGTATGCTGGCTTTAGCAACAATCTCATGCTTCATGTCATCAGGACAAGCCACGATGAAGCAACTGAACAGTCGTTCACAGTCACATAATATCCTCTTCAGCATGTTACTTGGTGATCGCTGGTTATTGATGACTGAAAAGGAGAAGACTGCTTTAATTTTTACAGTAAAAAAATCAATAAAAAAGGCCATTCCAAAACAAATCAAGTTATGATTATGACGAAGTGAGAGCTGAGTATATATATCATGCTATATATACTTCAAATCACCTTTGTTTTGCAAGACACATATTTAAGGATTGACCTGCATTTTGACGACGTATTGAACAGTTTGTAATGAACATATTCTATGGTGCGAGTTAGCGTTCCATAAAGGAAATGTACATTGCCAACTGCGTTCATACTACCGTTCATGTATACACAGTCAAAATGAAGGTCAATACTTCTATTTACATCGTAAATAATGTTCAAATGCTATACAAAGAAAAAAACCATTCAAAGCAGGTGGCTACGATGGTAGCTACTGTTGCTGTGGTTGCTAGGATAATATAGTTCCAGTGGATCCACATCGATATATGGACAAATTCAGAAAATATGCAGAGAACACTATTTTTCTTCTTTTCACCACTTTTGAATTTTTAAAAGCTACAAATCAGTAAATGGAAGCGATGCGAAGATGTAATTTTAATTAGATTGCCATATGAACAAACTTGATAGCTCTTCATCTGAGAATGCTACTGACAAAATATCTCCATGCTATGCAATTTGGTTTAATATTCAAAAGAAGTTGTAGAAAGTTTTTAATATATTTTACCCATGTGACCTTGTATATTAGTGAAAGTCATTCATTTGAACAAACTTGGCAGCCCTTCATCCCAACCTTCTACTGGACAAATATCAACACCCTGGACATTTCGGTTATTCAGAAGAATATGTTTAAAGATGTCAATATGTTTGACCCCTTTGATCTTGAATATGAGTGAAGGTCATTCATTTGAACAAACTTGGTAGCCCTTGATCCCAGGATGCTACTGGCCCAATATCATCACCATAGGCCTCTTGTTAATTCGGAAGAAGTTGTTTAAAGTAAAACATTGACGACAGATGACAGACGCCCTACCACGGCATAAGCTCACTAGGCCCTTTGGGCCAGCTAAAAATTCCCAATACCCTAAATTGAACACAAGTTGGTGGGTTCATTGATCAGGATTTCCCTTTTAAACAGAAAAGTTTGTTGTACGAGAGCAATCTTACCATCCAGAACACTTTCAGCAATGGTGACAAGGACTTCCCTTGCAGCAGCAGGCTCTTCCTTCTCCATCAGTTCCATCACCCGTTGAAAGTACTGATCAAAGAATATGGATTTCATCTTTTCTACAATGTTACAGGAGTCAGGATAGCTCTTGTATCTGTAAACAGAAAAGGTCAGTATTTTTTATAATGAGCTTTTAATTGATCACCATATTCATTATAATTACAAAATAATGTAGTGATCCCAAATCCATTAAATCAAAAACCTGTACTTGAATGTTCAATTCTCTGTTTATCAAATATTTAACACTTCCTTGACACTGCTATGAAAATATTTACATACGTATTTGGGCTTTTAACTACAATTGCCATGGTAACCAGTTGAAATCTGTATAACTAACTTATTTTACATAAATTTAGATAATCTTTCATTTTTGTCAAGGCTTTGCATGGTTTCTTTTTCTTAGCAGACATATAGAGTACATGAATTTAAACAAATATTATATTTGTCCTTAAGATGTAAATACCAGTGTCAACACTTTTTCCTTTAAAATTAAGACTAATATTAACTTGTTCAGGCATGAACTCTATAGCTTCCTTGAGAAAGACTGTTAAATCTGGACAAAACTAACTGGATATTCAAAGTTTCACCAATCATGTTTTCACAAATAATGTAGTCACCTTGGCTAAGTTTGGTTCAAATCCCTTCAGTTGTATACAGGTAAACTATTCTTTTAAAGATTTACTTCCATTTACCCTTCTTGGCCACACTCCTCTGCTCCAGGGGAGCAAAACCCTTGGTGTGAGTCCCTTTGGCCCAGTGATGCTTCACACTAAATTTGGTTAAGGTCTCTTTATCCATAATGAAGGAGTAGTTTTTTCTTAAAGAATTAAATACCCACAATTGTTCTATGGGGCACCATTCCCTTGCCCTTATAAGCACCACACCCTTCATTTATACAATATTGAGTCCCTTCCGCCCAGTTATGTTTAAGACAAAATTTGGTTCCAATCCCTTCACATTTATCAAGTCTCTTTAATATATTATCAAATTTAACTTACTGGACCCCAACCCTCTTGCCCCAGGGGACCACATCCTTTATTTGTATAACATTGAGGCCCACTGGATCAGTGATTCTCCTGGTCAAAGTTACAGAAGATTTGTTTTTATTTTCTCTATTGGGTCCCGCTCCTCTGGGGGCTGTAACCAAACCATCTGTTGGTACATGGATGTTCCTGACCAAATTAAATTCAAATCAGCAACTCGGAGTGAAAAGCTTTTAGAGGAAAAAGTTCATGGACAGACGATTGAAGCTGTGCCACAGCATAAACTCACATGGCCAGGTAAGCTAAATTTATTCCAGATTTGCAAATGTACAGTGATAACAAATAAGGAAGGATTTTGTTATTGTCCCATTTCCCTATTTCTGTAATATTAATATCAGGTAAGTGATCGAGCATCAACATCAAGATTTCTGTAACAGCAGAATTTTTCTTTTTTTCCGGATGGAGTGCTGTTTGAATACTCCGCTATACATCTATGTTCCTAAACCATTAAAACAACAGAATGTTACCTGTAGGACATTGGATCTCCATGCCTAATACTTGTGTTGGTTTACCTACATTTTTATTCTACTTTCACACATATATAATACTATAAAATGTCTACATATAATATCATATCTGAACAACATTTCTTTCATAGCTTTCTTTTGATTTGATATATGGGATTGAATGTCATTTTGGTACAAATATCTTTACCCAAGTCGTAGGTCTTCCATCAGGTTTTTCTTCAACAAATCTAAGGAAAGGCTCCACGTTAACTTGTCATCTATACTGACCCCAAACGTTGGATCTGGGGCCCCTTGTAGACTGTT
Source organism: Mizuhopecten yessoensis (assembly GCF_002113885.1). NCBI lineage: Eukaryota > Metazoa > Mollusca > Bivalvia > Pectinida > Pectinidae > Mizuhopecten > Mizuhopecten yessoensis. Next base: position 633,871 of record NW_018404373.1, read on the forward strand.
CATATCTGACGTAGCATCTCTCAGGGCATCTATCAAACAGAAACGAAATGATGTTTTCCCCTCTATTTTGACATGGCACCTGCAGCTTTGGAATTCAGACCACGAGTATTGTATCAGTGAAGTATCCATTTTCATATCTCGGATACAACCCTGGAAGCACATTTTGATTTTTTTTAAAAGCCCAGCCTGTTTTATGGAAATTTTCACTAGCGCCGACGTAAAATGTACTACTAGCCCTGGGTGTTGGGCTAGAAGAATTGTACACACCTTTCAAGTTTTTACAGAGTGTCAAGTCTAGGTTGTCAATGTGCTCAATCTAGATATGATGCATGCTGTATTTCAGGTCAGTATTAACTACAACTATCTTATGGATAATTATAGATTATCACACGGTATTTTCAGGCATTGTTGTAAGAACAATTTTCTCATCGCAAGCATGTGGATAAAATCGAGAGGCGACAAACACTGAAAATACTGTATGATAAACTATTTATCATCTATAAACTACTTACTACCTTATATATTCCTCCATTTATTTAAGAAAGTCAACTAAACACCAAGTGTTCCAAATGACTTCTAAGCTCAATGGTCAACGATCGCCTGTGACAAGCGTAAACAAATTGAATTTTTGTGCGGAGGAATACAATGAACCTTAAAACCATGCAGAAAAAATATTTTTAAAACAGTCCTACTGTCATTCGCTTTTCCATATTCACATTCACACCTGAAATGGTGTTGTTATTCTCACAATATTTTTTTGTAACTTTATATTGATATGTTTAAGACAGACTATTTTCTTACGCAGATCACTTTTGTGTGGACATTATTTCCGATTTTGAATGTCATCTGGCGCGTAGCAGAGATTCTTCTTTGAGAAAATCCGTTCCCTAGTGCTGGGGAATGGGAAAATCCGTTCTGAAGTTCTTCTCAACTTCTTCTCATACTGACAACCAACGATAATGAACTTATCATGCTACTGGTAGGTGGTATAAAGTAGTATATAGATGATAATAACAGGTTCTCTCGTATGGCCAGTATGAATCATTGGTTAGTTGTTTATATTTGAGAAGATTATTTTGGTTTGGTTTTATTTTGTTTAATGGCCTGTCAACAGCCAAGGTAATTTAAGGAAGTGCCTCCATGTGTGTATTTGCCTCCTTGTGATAGTGTGGATCCGATACTCACTGAAATATGCGATAACTATTGGGGAATACATCAAAGAATAACAATTCATACAGCCGAGATTGTAGAAGCATATTCAAGCATTTCTTATTTTTGTTGTAAAAATTACAACTAAGTCTGTAATTAGTTGACTTGTTTGTGTACACAGGCTTTTTACTTCAAAAGGTGTCAAGTGTGATCTCAAATAATAATTCCATGATAAGATTTTAAAATCTTTTACCGATATGCTGAAACACCCTTCCGAGGATTCCTGCCGGGTCCTCATTTATAGCATACTGTAGTAGCTTCTGTAGCTGGTCTCGGGTAAGTGTAGATAGAGTTTCTGTCACAGGAGCATGAACCGAAATCTGGAAGTTAACACAGACTTAAATACAGATATTACTGTCATGACAGGATTAGACTGCATTAAATATCACATTTTAATTTGTGAAATTCTAATTACTAGGTCTAACAACCAAAAAGTAATCATTATGCTGAGTGAGAAGCTAGTCAATTCGTGAGAGATTATCTGCATTTGTAACGAGAGTGGAGTTAAATTGCTAAATAATTATTTTCTTTTGCTTTTCAAAGTTAAGTTCTCTTTAACTCATTCATCCCTGAAATTCCATAATGAACTATTCCATCCTTTGAATTGGAAGAGTTCAAATGTGTCTTCAGGGGTGAATGAGTAAATATGAGAGAAGTTTCCAATCATTGAATTCAAATGATAAATATTTTCACACATTTCTTTAATCCAACAGTATAAATTGGTGATCCTAATTTCTGGTTGTGTAGCAATGGCTTCTTTGCCTTTGTTTTTGCAGACATTCTGTTAGGCAATGTTAATGTTCTATATAACCACTCGCATAACAATCGGTTGATTACTGATAATGATATTGTGTCAATACAAAATCACTTGTATCATAACTGCCTGACGTCTCTGCCATATGATTATTTGGGATACATTGTAATTTATACAGACCGTATCTGTATGTCGAATTCTGTGGAGAATGACAGCAATGATGTGTGGACACCATATTGCTTGTGGACACATGGCACATGTGGATGAGGTTATCTGTTGCTTTTCAAATGTCACCGACACCTTGGAAATCTGCTTGTTGATGATGGCCGAAACCATAAATCCTATAAAATAATAAAGTTGGTAGATGCTATAATTCCTATAAAAGGTGTTTTGGTAACAGATTGTCGTATCGTCTCCAAAACTATCCTTTGGCATTATACACTTTCAAGAAATAGTGCAAGTCCACCTACATGAAACGCAGTTACAATTTTCAATCAGCCAACCAAAGCCTATTCCGTCTTTGCGTATTGCAGAGTTATCTTCTCTTGGGAGCAGGTATTGATTGTTACGTCACTTGTTTGTGAGAGTAACGTCATCAATTTTTGAGAAAACGACGTAATATTCTCTCACAAACCAATGACGTAACAATCAATACCTGCTCCCAAGAGAAGATAACTCTGCAATACGCAAAGACGGAATAGCAGCCACCTTGAATCCCAAAACTTAAAAGCCATTTATGTGATTGTAGGGCTATTTCAGAAAAAATATACATACATAGTATGTATGTGAACAACCGAGTGGGAATTGTTTTTAAAATTTTAAATCCCATTATTACTGTAAACATTGCTACACTATTATGTTAAGGAAATAATAAGTGCACAACCGGGAAAGTAAGTCGTGAGTGAAGAAATAACAATGATGCATCACCACAAGCTTGAACTAGCTTTCAACGATGCCACATCAGCAATTCAGCAATAGTAGCAGGGGATGAATTTTAAATCAATTGCATGGAAAGGTCAGAGAATTTCAGTGAAATACTTCATGGTATTCTTTATTTTTATATCGATTTTCTTACCAACTTGTCTAATGTCTTGAATCCGTTTTTCACCATAAAAAATCTCTCCTCTCCTCCATTCATCTTCTGACTTCAGACTGATTCTGGCATAAATTTTTACCTTTTTCTCATCTTGAGGAAAAGCCCAGAATGAAACCTGTAATTTATTGGTTTAAATGTGTCAATAATACTTCAGAGTAAGTCTTCAAAGATTCATCTCTGTTTCCCCAATTTGACACCATGCATCCATCTGCCCCCATATGGAGTCCACACTCTTCATTTATACAACATCCAGTCCCCTTGCCCTTTATTAGCTAGGATCTGTTATGCGTAGTTAGGTTATAATTACTTCACATGTACTGAAGGAGTTGACAAAACATTTATGAACATATACATTATTCTTTGTAAGGGGAGTTGGAGATGCTTAATGATTGTAACAACACTGCAACACTAATTAATTATTTGGGCTGTGAATTCATCTGAAGGCAGCAGCATGATATCATGGTCATGTTTTATCTGTCCGACTATTTTTGACACCAGGCTCATTTTTTCATTCAGATTTTCATATCAACAAGCAACGTTTTTGTGCCAAAAATTCATCAAAACCAATATTTTTTTATTGACAAATTTATTCACATTGAAGGCAACTAAATATGATAAGCAGCCACTATATGCATCATGTTGATATTCTAAACTAACTCAAAATTATTATGAACAATTTCTGGAATTTAAAGTATTTACTTGTTTCTAAGAAACATTTGTCAAATAAATAAAATATTGTTTGAATTTTTTATCAATTTTTTTTTTTGTGAATTTATGAAATAATAAGAACAAACCTAACATATTTTTAACTCTCCATAGTTCATACAGCAGTGTATCTTCAAGGTTGTAATATCTTCATCAACAGTGAGTGAGTGGTATAGATTTCCACTAGCCAAACACCCAGAGCTAGTAGAATTCATGTTGCATTGGGATAAGAAAAATATTTCAATTAGAAATAGAGGTCCGACAAGTAGATTTTTTCAAAATTAACCTGCTGGTTAGTATGTATACTCACATGTATATATACCAAAAAAAATAATCTGACCTACCAACATTTTTTTTGGCTAATGCCACCCTAACATGTTTTCTGTTTTTTGCCATACTTCCTTCCTTACCTTTTTCAACAATGCTTCATCAAGGGGAGGATTATGTGTCTCAATACTTTCACAGGAATAGTGTTGAGCTGTCACTTTGGCAGCCAAATCCATCAATCTGAGGACTGTTTTGGGTTTTTCTTTCACAATCTCCGGCGTCTTTGGGCGCCGCACCTCTGTTCGAGATGAGTACAAATATTGGTGGTCATCAAACAAACTATTGAGAGAGTCCATGGAATCTGCATAAGAGTTGGAGTCCGAGTCTGAAAAATGTTATGTTTGTCTCTTATAGATAGCTTATAGGTAATTCCCTGAGTGAGTGAAAACTTTTCATAATTGCATTTACCTGTATATCAGAACAGCTAGGATAGAACTCATTGCCCACATATTAATTACCCCAGGTATGATGCCTCAATGCTAAGATATGTATTGAGAGATATGCATACTAGTATAAAAATAAAAAGAGACAAGAATGGTATTTTCTCAATTAAAATCAGTTTTCCTTGTTTACGTGACAATAAACATGACATCTATGAAAAAGACAAAAAATGTGTAGCAACTTGTAAATCCAGTCACTAATTTGTGATACACCAAAATGACCAGTCATATGCATGTGTTGACCTCAGGTTACCAAATTGATAACAGGCCAATTGAATCCAATGCAAGTCTATCTTCTATATAGGGAGCATAGGAAGATCTGTTGTTCAAAGAAAATGATCACGATCAGCCAAGTTATGTGTGAAACTGTCGTGACATTCCAAATGCATGTACTGTACTCAAAACACCTGAATAATGAACAGGCGATCATATGCATTCCTAAAAATAAATACAATGAATATATATTCCATTCAGACATCAACATGACAGGTCCTTTTGGTCCAACTATGCCACACTTTATATCAACTATATGCCTAGTACATGCTGCTCTATCAAAACCAAAGAGGCATTACATACCACAGTAATTGTTTTGTTTTCACATAAACTCCTATGTTATCGTAAAAGATTTGCATTGATTAGGTTGCCTAGCTTACAAGCATCAGCAAGCAACCAGATGCATCACGGTCGACACCACCAGTTACGAGATTTTGATATAGTACTGTCCATCATTGTTCTCAAGTACAGTACAACCATACTTGGGAGGAGACTGTACACTGTACTAAGGCTTTACAATTCAATGTCAAAGACGCTCAATTCACTTTGGATGAAAGGAAACAAGATACCGACACCTCATGTTTAATCAGATGTAAATGTCTGTCCACCTCAACCACTGCTCAGCCACATTCCAGTGCTAGGGAAAGTTCAGATAAACAAAGTTTACTGCACTTTACTGAATGTACTAGGCATATTGCCTCATTGATTTAACATGGTATACAAGTTATAGGAAATTGAATGTATTCATTGTCAGCCATAAATTTTACCACTTCTCTCGTGCAGCAACATATGCCAATACTGCCACCACGACAGCATCACACTTTAGTAATAAAAGGGGTTCTGGTTACGTTAACTGGTTATGTTCAAGTATTAGGTTTTATGATGAATTAGACCGAGGTGGGTTATTTTCACTGAAAATATTATTGATGTTTCTTGAAGGCTGTAGACATGTCTGCAGTGTCCGAGCTGTCCTACGAATGTCTATCACGTGCATTTGTGCAGTCCTGAGGCGAACGTGCCTCTGCCATTAGGCCTAACCGGTGTCAACGTCTTTCAAGACTCAACACTGCACTAAATAATTGTATAAAAAGCGTACGGAGTGTTATCTATTTGTGTATAGTTAAACCATCCCCCGTACCATCATCGAACAGGTTCCTAGATCCACGGGCCCAAATTCTTATTATCCCGTCTAGGGCATCCATTTTTGTGATGTCACGTGATATTTTTGTGTTTCGCGCCATCTGGTTGACGTTTTCCGCGAAAGCCTATCAAGATAGTATACATTGAGCCTGTTCGGCTCTGGACAGTTTAGACTAATTGTCTATCCAGATGTTTTGATGTTACATGATATAAAATTTAATGTTTAATTGAGGAGAAAAAAATGCATAGACATTATATGTAGTTGCCTGCAACAAGTCGTTCGTTTTGGGCTAGTAATATATAATGTGTTATGTAACTAATCTATATATATATATACGTCTCTGAGTACAAGAAACTTAAAACAAAATTGTAGTGTCTAACCACGGAATATGATTTTAAAAGTCCGTGGTCTAACACTCTATAATTTTTGCCTTGTACGGTATCAAGCAATAGATCCGATTTATAATAATTTAAGTAAATATGCACAAAAAAGTTTATATTGTACATTATTCAACAGAAAAATAATTTCCAACTGTTGGTACTTTCCTCGAGTGGAAACCTTTACAGGAATAGAGAGAAGTTTTCGATCAAAACTTATAAAATCAATAACAAGCAAAAGTAAATCATTCATTAATGGTATCATTTCTTAGTATTTGAAAACAACATCCTTCTTCTTCTAAATATTAGTAAATTGAGGTCTTGAATTTACTATGTAATAATAATGTGTTTTTTTAATATTAATAAATAGGGATTTTGCCAACTTTGACGTGCAATCAAAATATACAAATAAAAATCATGACCACACATGTTAACAGTTTGTAGTTCCGAAGTGGACATGGTACAAAATTTGAGAAGGCGTTAAACATTTTGGTATTATGAATTATGATTAGAAATATTCGATATATCACGGAGTTAAATTATCTTAGTATGTGGATGTATCACATAATGAAAGTCGTTACAATGAACATTCTTGTGAAAAGGACTAAATAGAGACATATTGGAAGCAAGTTATTAAAATTAAAAAAAAATCTAAATTCTTCTTTCAAAACTAAACAATGTTTTGACCTGAAATTTCAAATAAATTTAATGTTAACTTGCCCGATGTCACCAGTTAGTTGCACGTCTGAAAAATACGTTGACGAGTCAGGTCTGTTCACACTTCTAGGAAAGCGCAATACATGCACGTCGTATTTACTTGCGGAAAATACTGTAATGAGAACCAGCCCATGGTCAAGTTATTCTTCGTTTAAAATTAATTGAACGAAATTAGGTTTTAATAAATGTTTTTCTCTCAGTCCGACAATTTTAATTGGTGACTATTTTTTGACGCATGTTAAAAAAATATTAAAAAAAAGATAAATGTTGAACCACGGACAGGTAGAATTCCGTAGAAAATTTAAACAGACGATTCGCCCAAAAACTGTAACGCCCCAAGCTGTTACGCCCCAAGTATGTTTCATATCGCCCAACCATTTCGCCCCCAAAAAACCTTTACGCTCCATACATATTGCCCAAAAAATTTAATTCGTACCGAGAGCTAGGCCTACATCGCCCCAAATCAATGGATTTTTTGAGTGGCTTGTAATCTTTAATGTGATATGTGCATTTCCCCTCTCTCATTCCATCGTTCAATTTCCTTGCGAATTAAGTACTATTTGAATGTTTAAATACGCAATTAGATTGCTATCTAATGTTATTGCGCGTTTCAACTTTTCGCTTTTAAACTTTATGTAGTAATCGACATTCTTATAAAATGTTCGTTTAAGCCACAAGATGTTAGTAACATATAAACAAAGGCGGGTTTTTTAAGCTTTTGTGTCTTACATTGGGTACCATACTTATTGGTTTATTAAGCTACGGAATGATACTTGTTAGTCTAAAATGGAATAAACAAATTATGACCATAGATACACCAGATATTCCGACACCACGAACAAGAACACTGTGCCATCAGAAGACCGGACTTATTCATTGTTTAACGCTCCCAATGTATATGTCACTGGCCCGTGTTATGGTGATACATGCAGCGCTCATCTATAATTGAAAACTTTTTAGCTATGAACTCGTCTGATAAATTGTACATCTTGTAAGGAACTTGTACTGCGGCACATTTGAGCTTATACAATGTATGACACTTTTAAAAATGGTTTAAAATTATCACCGATTGATCACCGATTGATTGATGGAGTAATAATACACAGATGGATGATACTAATAATATACAACATTTATATAGCGCCCTATATAATTTGTAAAATTACTCTACATATGGATGGATATAAAAGTAATAGTTATAATTGTGAAACAAAAACAAAGGCTTACAATCACTTTTATACATTTAAGCAAGCAATGTGAACGGCATAATTTAACAAAATTGAACAATTTAAGGATGGCATTTACATGACGTCTTTGCAAGGATTTTAAAATGCAGACGTGAAGAGGTGAGTTTGATGCCCCTCTTGAATTTGGCCATGGTATTTGACTTTCTAATAGCAGATGGTAAGCTATTCCACAACGAGGCCGAAACCCTCCCAAAGCACCTGTTTCCATAGGTGACGGTAGGAGATTTTGGGACACACAACAAAGATTCCGACTCCGACCGCAGTGATCGTGACGGCTGATACAGGGTAACAAGCTCTTGTAGGTACTGAGGAGCTGTTCCATTCAGTGTCTTGTATGTGCACCCCAAACTTATGTACTGCGACCTGTTCGTACAACTGTCAGGTAACCAGTGCAGTGAATATAGCACAGGTGTGATGTGCTCTCTCTTTCGAGTACGAGTAACCAGCCGTGCTGCAGTGTTCTGGACCCTCTGCAGGCGACTAGTTAGTTTGTCAGATATGCACCAAAATCTTGCATGCATCTGCAGTTAGAAACTGCCGAATACAGCCGATGTTCCTGATCTGGTAGTAACAGGATTTGGCAATAGCGTTCATTTGGGACAGTCTCAAAAGTTCTGGCACCGACCTTGAGCTGGAGAGCCATTGTTTGCTGACACTTTGGGGGAAAGACGTTGGCGTTCATCCAGATACTGATATCTGTCAGACAAGCTTCCAGATTTTCTGAAACTGTTTCCTAACTGTCCTGTGGTTTAAAAATGATGATTTTAAAATAAACAACTAAGTCATATTTCTACTATGTGTAGGCAAAGTGTTAATTACATCAAAGATATTTCTTTAGATGTTCGTATACTCGATCTTCACTACTTGTCATCATAAATTGATGAATGTAGCTATCAAAAAAAAAAGTTAGATGACAATATGCACGCCTGCCGTAGATCGATAGTGTCTATATTAGACATGTAATCCAACACTTTTATTGCAGATTTTCAGAGAATACATATAACAGAAAAGGTGAATAGAAAAATGTAAAAAAAAAAAATGCCATTTGAGTAATACCGTACATATCCTTTGAATATGAACTTATATCTAGTGATACTGTAATTTAATTGAAAGCAATTAGCATTTGTAACACAAAAATAAAAACAGAATTAGTAGCAGTTCTTCAAATGCAATATTTACCACTAAATATATCGTTCGGTATAGGATAAGAGACGATAGGGCTGTTTGGACGATAAAGACTTTTAGGCGATATAGGTTTTGGGCGAAATGGTTTGGAGGGCGATTTTTTTAGGGGCGATATGGTTGTCAAACTTGTGGCGAAATGAACTGTAAACTTAGAAAAATTGGGGCGAAATAGTTTGGGGCGTGGCGGTTTTGTGACGAATCGTCTGTAATTCGAAACCCCCTGGTTTCCACAACCCTATTGGTGTAATTTGTGGTAATAAAACATGTTTAAATGAGAGAGAAAAAGAGGATAAATGATGTAAATTATGTGCATCGATGAATACGTAATTGCTAGGTATATCAGTTAAATAAAACGTTTCTGCGTTAATTACGTCAATGAAAATAGAAGCTAACCACACTTTGAACGCCCCAGTATTTGAACTTTGACCTAACTTACCAGAACGAGAATCGGGGATTTCCCTTGTAGTTATAGGAAAATACAATAACATGATCATGATGGCGACGTGTTTGTGATCGGTCGGGATATATGTCCGGATTACTACGGTTCGGGGATGATTCCCGGTCAGATTTTCTGGAGGATGAGGATAACGATGATATAGGTAAAGTATTGCACATACATCATTAGAGAATTAACACTTAATTTAAAATGTGCGCAAACAGCTAGGGATGGTCCTGTATACTCCTGTACTGCTGGTACACCACATAGTGAAAGTAGTCGTATAAACAGTCAATATAGCAGACATTCTCAATTCATACAGGCACATATGTCAATGCAGGGGAAAAATGACACAGAGTAAACTCAGGCTAAAAGAAAATTAGAGATGAAACCAATCCTTTGATATACATGTATATGTACAGGCATCTGTTTATTAATTAGTTATTTAAGTTGATATTTTTTCACACAGACAGATGTTAAAAGAATATTATCTGCAAGGTGGAAATGTTCAATTCATAAATCTTTACCTTAACACAGTATAACATTAGGCCTATGACATGTTTTGTAGGCGATACACACTTACAGTCACAGTAGATACGTCATAGTTTCATTTAATTTGCATATACATGTACATGTGCATATTGGGAAATAAGAGGAAAAAAACACGTAGCAGAAGAGTTTCAGGTATTGCCTAATTGGTGAAATAGGACGATATTAAGTACATATGTTTTGTTTTATGGCTGTGAACTTGTGTGAACTCTATACAACCCCGGACTTAGAAAGCTAATCTAATTCCGTGATACAACACAGGATACAGGCCCTTACCAACATCACTCATCCAGGAAGTGTTAAGCATGGATGACATCCAGTGCTGAAAGTTTCGACTGTAAACTGTGAAGAATTACTAATATGTGACAAGTGTGTCTAAATAATTCTGTTGTTAAATACAACAAGACAAAATGTACAATTGTATTAAAATTCAAGTCGTGTAGAACCAAATTATAATTACACTTACTTGCATGGGAACCCAATTTAAAAAAAGCTGTCCTATCACTGAGGTCATTACCTATCAATCTTCTGAGAAATCTTCCATTATAGGTCTTGACTATTTATAGCAGGTAATGATGTATGATTTATAAATAGCAGATTGGAATGACTAGCTTATTGTCTCGATTCCTAGAACTAATACCATTCACTTACCGTTCTCATATGACCCTGTCTTGGTTGGGAAGACATTTAACACCAAGCAAACAAACAAACAAACAAACAAACAAACAAACAAACCATTCATTTGGTGTGGAGATAGTTATAGACGAGACCTGGTGACCCATGACAGACTTGATTCGAACATTGTGGTATATACTACAGTTGTATTACGTAAGCTTTTTTTGACCCATGCATAAGGAAGTTCATGAAAAATTGAAGCTATTTAATCTGCCACAGTATAAAAGATGTACAATGCTTATTGTTTGTTTAAAATTACAATATGATATATAAGTTCCAGACTCGATCTCCTAAATTATACTCCATGATACATAATTAAAACAAACACAATCATTCCTACTGTTTGAATGGTGCTATTGTGTAGTACATATTACATAATTAAAACAAACACAATCATTCCTACTGTTTGAATGGTGCTATTGTGTAGTACATATTACATAATTAAAACAAACACAATCATTCCTACTGTTTGAATGGTGCTATTGTGTAGTACATATTACATAATTAAAACAAACACAATCATTCCTACTGTTTGAATGGTGCTATTGTGTAGTACATATTACATAATTAAAACAAACACAATCATTCCTACTGTTTGAATGGTGCTATTGTGTAGTACATATTACATAATTAAAACAAACACAATCATTCCTACTGTTTGAATGGTGCTATTGTGTAGTACATATTACATAATTAAAACAAACACAATCATTCCTACTGTTTGAATGGTGCTATTGTGTAGTACATATTACATAATTAAAACAAACACAATCATTCCTACTGTTTGAATGGTGCTATTGTGTAGTACATATTACAATAGTTTGCTTTAATTTGTTTTTATATTGCTGATCATTTTTTCACCCCTTCTAAATTAAACCTGGTTCAGGTTATGAGGTTGGATCTATAAATAGATACCACCTACACATAATCATAGACAGTGTATGAATCATTGGTATATTTTACATTTTCTTTTCTACAAGTCCTATAAAGTATAGGCCTGTGTTTTACATAGTAATATTATATAAAGGTGGCTAATACATTAGTATGGTATTTCATAAAAATGAAGTATAATTATGTAAGTGATCTTAAAGTAGGAAAAAGTCACAGGCATCTGCATTTGGTATGTAAATATGTAAAAATAAGTCTTCCCAAATTGCTGTCAATATAGAAGGGTAGGGAAGACTGACAGGGTAACAGGGTAGGGAAGACTGGCAGGGTAAAGACTGACAGGGTAGGGAAGACTGACAGGGTAACAGGGTAGAGAAGACTGACAGGGTAGGGAAGACTGACAGGGTAAAGAAGACTGACAGGGTAGGGAAGAATAACAGGGTAGGGAAGACTGACAGGGTAGGGAAGACTGACAGGGTAGGGAAGACTGACAGAGTAACAGGGTAGGGAAGACGGACAGGGTAGGGAAGACTAACAGGGTAGGGAAAACTAACAGGGTAGGGAAGACTGACAGGGTAGGGAAGACTGACAGGGTAAAGACTGACAGGGTAAAGAGGGTAAAGACTGACAGGGTAGGGAAGACTGACAGGGTAGGGAAGACTGACAGGGTAGGGAAGACTGACAGAGTAAAGACTGACAGGGTAGGGAAGACTGACAGGGTAGGGAAGACTGACAGGGTAGGGAAGACTGACAGGGTAGGGAAGACGACTTCATATTTTTAGCTCACCTGGCACCAGCATATATTATTGTATGGTGTGTTGTCCGTCCGCTGTCTGTCCGTTGTCCGTTAAGAACTGGATGACCTAGGGCCATCATATTTAGCCAGTAGATATCTGGGGCAGAGTGTTACAAAGTTTATTCAAATAATGACCTTGATCTACTCTCAAGGTCACAGGAGTCAAATATGTAAAACCAATTTTAACAACTGCTTCAGAATAACTATAGGAGGCCCAGAGTAATAATATACTTGGCCAGTAGGTACCTTGCATAAAGTGCTATAAACTGTCCTGAGTGTTAAAAATGTTTAAACAGCTTTTTTTTGAATTACCAAGAGGCCTAGAGCAATGCTATTTGGCCAGTAGGTACCTGGGAAAGCTTGCTATAAAGTAACCTCAAATAAATGACTCTTTTGTACTTTCAAGGTCACGGGTCAAATATGTAAAAAAAAATATCCTTTAAACAAGTTCTTCTGAATAACAAGGAGGACCAGAGTAATGATACTTGGCCAGAAAGTACCTTGCATGAAGTGCTATAAAGTTTCCTCAAATAAATGACCTTGACCTACTTTCAAGGTCACAGGCATCAAATATATATAAAAAAACATTTTATATATCTTCTGGATAACCAGAAGGTTGAGGGTGATGATAGTTGGCAAGTAGGTACCTGGCAATGAGTGCAATAAATTTTCCCTAAATAAATGACCTAGCTTGGTCTTCTTCCAAAGTCAAAGGGGTCAAATATGTTAAAACAACTTCTTCTGCAATTCATTGGGCTCTGGGTGATGATATTTGACCAGTAGCATGCTGGGATAGAGTAGTATAAAATTTCATTTAGTCTGGAACATTTTTAAGTTAAGGAGACTCAATATATGGAAATATTTGCAAAATTTCTTTTATTGAGAATATTTCCCCATGATTGCTAAAATATCCAGGTGAGCCATACAGGCCCTATGGACCCCTTGTTAGATTATATTTACATACCAGATGCGGATGACTATGATGGAATGCACCAGTTTCAAAGCCGTTAACAAACAAACAATTAGTGCAATATACTTCTTGTTAATTGTCAACAATGTTTAGTCTTTTTTCAAATACGTATACATGGAATCTTTTGGAATCACTTAATAATTTACAACTTAAATCAATCCTGTCATTGTCATTGAATACTGCTATTATGTGCCCAGTTTTGTGCCTATCTAGCACCATCAGGCAGAGCTGTTATATACATATGTAATGGGAGAAAGAGAGACGCTGCAGCCAGACCGGGATTCAAACCTGGGACCTCCAAACTCCAGACGGATGCTCTACAAATTGAGCTACCTGGTCCCCAAAAATCAACCCAGTCCTCTAAATTCCTCCCTCCTTTTTTTAAGTCTTTGTCCCAAAGACACGACTATTTATAATTTGGGTTTGGGTATCTCCTTGTCAAGCATTCACCCAGTACTTGAAACAAGGGTTGGTAAGCTCGTCAATTTTGTAATGGGAGAAAGAGAAATGCAAATGCCAGACTAGGATTTTGAACCTGGGGCCTCTGAACTCTTGACAAATACTTTACCGGGTTGAGTTTCCTAGACCCCGACGATCCACCCAATCGAGTTCTGCTACATATTAATTATAGTAATATTTCATTATCCTCTCACACCAAAGTTGCAGAGATATAGTTACTTGTTGGCATGATAGTGCAAAGGCTGTTTAATATTAATATCCAATATCTTTCAAAATTGGAACTCTGGTTGGGCATATGACAAGAAGATGAATGAAACCGATTGAAATGTCAGGTCAAAGGTCAAGGTCATGGATAGAAATAATGATTTTGTTTGAAGACACACCAATTTGCCATCACCATAGTAACTAAGATGACTTAAGTGCCAAATATCTGATGTTTAGGAAATAACTGTTTTCTGATGACTTGACTGAGATTATCTTGTGTTGTAGAAGTAATACCCTCAGATGACTCCAGTGACCTTGACAGCGATGATGAGTATGAATCCGAGTCCTTCATCTCACATCTTCGTCGACTACGTAGAAGGTCAAGTTATGCAGAGGTATTATCGCGTGCGAACAGGCGGGAAATGGCTGCAGTACCTAAGGAGACCAGCACAAACCTATGTAATGCTGTGCCGCTGTTGGACCTGGCAGCATCAGCTACAGCCTTACATCACAGCTTAGAAAGCCTGGAGAAATGTGACCCTCCCCTGGATCAGCTGCTGCTGAGGAAAGTAAGAAAGAAAAATATTAGACAATCTCGCTTGGTTTCAGAAAACCTCAGAATTAGGATTAATAAAACCGTACCCATTATCTTTAATTTCTTCTTAGTGAAGGATCGTTAAGTTAAGAAAATATCAACTTAACTCCTCGTAACAGCTAAGATCACATGATAATTAGGAGTTTTTAGGAAGCAATTACAGTACTGTTTTGCTCAAGTAAGAAGCATATTTTTCTGTTTTTAAAAAAACCCAACAGGAAATGATTAAATTTGAAGTACCTAGATGTTTCATTTTGATGATGTGACTTTTCACTGGTTATATGTATTAATATAATCCATCCCTGATGTGAGGTATGGATAAGGTAATTCAAACACTAGGTATAAAATATTGAGCAGGAGACCCAAGGCTTTGCCAAGGGTCTTCTGCTCAATATTTCATCCTGAGTGTTTGAATTACCTTTTCTTGCATACTAGACCTAGATATCTGCATTTCCGGCAGTGCTGGAAAATTCTATCCGACTCACGGGTCTGGATCTGGTATGAGAAATGTGCAGACAGTTTACAACTTTACTAGAAGAACAGCTGTTTTTACGGGTTTTAGGTAATAAGCAAGAAATAGAATCCATCCCTGATGTGATGTATGGATAAGGTAATTCAAACCCTCAAGATAAAATATTGAGCAGAAGACCCTCGGCACAGCCTTTGGTCTTCTGCTCGATATTTTATCCCTTGGGTTTGAATTACCTTATCCATACCTCACATCAGGGATGGATTCTATTAATCCATCCCTCACATCCGGGATGGATTCTATTAATCCATACCTCACATCAGTGATGGATTCTATTAATCCATACCTCACATCAGTGATGGATTCTATTAATCCATACCTCACATCAGGGATGGATTCTCTTTCTTGCTTATTACCTAAAACCTGTAAAAACAGCTGCTCTTCTAGTAAAGTTTTAAACTGTCTGCACATTTCTCATTTGCATATGAAGCTGGGATGGCAATTGTTAATGATGTCAATGACCCTGACTGACCCTGAAAGGTCACTGGCAGGGCAGGTAGGGGCAAGGACATTTTTTGACCTTGCCAGTCTTTATTTTATCTGCCTTATGTACTGAAAGATCATATTAAAATTTGTACTGTAAGAAATTGACCGTATTACTGTGCCATCAGTTGTAGAGCTTACACTAACTTTTTGGCACTTGTCGATAGTTCCTCTGAATACAACATTTACATGATTTCCAGATCTACTGACACAAAACATGTATTGGCCTTGTGGTATATAGGGAAACATGATGAATAGAGGTGAAACAAAGAATTGTATTTCCCTACCACCAGGGCAGTCAATAATTATCATGGTGAAAACCCCTAGAAATATTAAAGGTTCTCATGTTGACATGCTATTGATGTTGTCTGCCTTATTCACCTAAAGCTCTGTTGAGGTACATGTCTCTCCCACATTTTATAGAGAGGGTCCAAATAAGGCAAATATGACAGGGGTAACTTGAGCATGCGAAAGTGACATACTGTTCTATTTCCCCGTCATATAATAAAAAAAATCTGATCAGACACACTGTTATATAGATCATGTGTAATGATATGAAATATTTTAGTTTTTTCAAAGTTTTGATGGCATTGAGAACGACTGAAAATATACTTAAATTTTCCTGGGGTTTTCCTGTTGATTTTTGCCTTAGATATCACGTTGGTCATTCCCATGTGACGAGAATAAGGTGAAATGCTGTGCGCGACTATGCCTAAAGACAGAGGCTGAGTGGAGGAAGGCAGACAGAAAGTGTATGGACGGTTATATCCGGGACATGACACAAGTTGGTGGGTAATCAATCATTTTCTAGAAATATGAAAAAGTTACTTGAATGTAAATTCTTCTGGTTATCTATATTTTCATATAAACCTCTTGGCCATAAATTTATGTAAAAGATATCTGGAATAAACTTCAGCTTTACCTGCATCACCCTCTGGAGATGTGCAGGTCACTATAATTAGGTCACAATGACCTTCACCTCAAGGTCAAGCCTCAAATAAATGAAAACAAATCAGCGAAATGTGGTCTGGGTAATAACTTTTAAAGTGTAAAGAAAAACATATCGGAACCAAAACCAGAAGTTTGTATGCGTCACATGCTGAAAGTATGCAATGTACTGTAATTAAGTCACTGTAACCTTGACCTCAAAGTTTAAGGTCAAATAAGTATTTTTGAGAGCCAAAAGCAGATTAACACAATAAATTTATTGCACAAATGGTACATACATCCTACAATAGCTTTTACAACTAGTAAATGTTTGCCTTTTTTCGTGTGTGTGTCTTTGAAGATGAATTGTGTCATGAGAATATGCTTACAAACAAAAGGTAAGGAAAGGTACGATAATCACACCTTAACTTTGTACAATATTACTGGCCTAGTTTTACATTTCCTTATTTTTACAGGGTTGATGTTGTCAGCTGTTGTTGGAAAGCCAAATTCCAACAACATTTCAAAAGTAACGCTGAAGTTTGAAAAACAGACGATCGTGTCTACAAAATGTAGTCGTTGTCCGAAAAAACTGTGGTGTTGTCACATATTGTCAGT
This sequence comes from Mizuhopecten yessoensis, assembly GCF_002113885.1. Taxonomy (NCBI): domain Eukaryota; kingdom Metazoa; phylum Mollusca; class Bivalvia; order Pectinida; family Pectinidae; genus Mizuhopecten; species Mizuhopecten yessoensis. The sequence continues at coordinate 651,471 of NW_018404373.1, forward strand.
GGCCCTACATCGTATCAGGCATGCAGAAACGGTACGTGTTAATATCAGATTATCCAACTTATGTCTACATCCTCGTGTAGAGGTCCGTGATTTGTCATATTGACGTGAAGTTATTATTTTTATAACCAGCAGGTCAGTATTCTCTTTATGATGTCACTACGATGTGAACATCACAATGCTCTCTGCCAAATGCACTTCCCTTGACAAATTTATTACATTTCATCTTGTTAAAAATGAAAACGGTATAGTTTCATATCTAACATAACAATTAATTATAAGGACTTCTATTTCGGTGAATGTGTGGTTATATGGACCTGAAAAGTAATATCAAACTTGACTTTTTTTGGATTAATATATCTTTTTTCGGGTTCATACAACCACATATGCACCTCAACGAAAGTCCATACCAAGGTAAATGATGGATATTACTGGTTCATGGCCAGTCATCATAAACTCATAGTGACATTACTGTGACATCTTGAATGTCGTTTCGTTCAAAGTTTGTGCAATTGACATCAGAAGAATTAATACAGTTAATTTAGATGCATAAAAAAATGACTGAATATTCCAATAAACTGACATATTTGACAGTTGTAATCATACCATTGGTAAACCTTGTGAATACTAGGGCTGCAATGATACATTAACATGACGATACGATACGTATCACGATACTAATGTTCAGGATACTGTGTTCACGTTACGATACGTATCACGATACTGTGTTCACGATACGATATGTATCACGATACAATGTTCAAGATACGATACATATCACAATACTGTGTTCACGATACGATACATATCACGATACTATGTTCCCGATACGCTACGTATCACGATACTGTGTTCACGATAGATACGTATCACGATACTGCGGTCAAGATACAATACGTATCACAATACTGTGGTCACGATGCAAAACGTATCACAATACATATATAGTAACAGTACCAGGTAGTAGCAAAGAGAAAAGATATGTTGCAAATTTTTTTAATGGCAATAATACAACTGGAAATACACTTGGTCCAAAATGGTCATACAATTCACGTCTTTCGAACTGCATGCAGAGCTGGAGCATTACTCGCCATGTTGGAATGGAAATGAGTAGACTAAATTCAGAAAAGAAAAAATCTGGAAAATATCATAGGTGTATCATGACCTCCTAAAAAATATTGTTTAATATACTTGTATTACTATTAACAGGTACCTGTTCATCCACCTATGACGGAGATTTTATCAGACTTGTCACGTGACCAGTTACAGAAACTTCTACAGTGTGCGATTGCTGATGAACCAGAAAGCCTGCTTCCAGTGTTCAGTAACATAGGTAAGGGCGATCTTGTCATTGCTGTCACCAGGCTCTTTTAATTTTGAATTATGAATGGTGCACAACCAGCCTTGGTCTCATTAACCATGAGGCACATTTGCTTTTAAACTTTTATCTGGTAGCTATAGATGTAGAATCTACTGTAGGCATTGCCATCTCTATATAACAGGGTCTTCAAAATAAGTTTATGGATATTTTTTTTATCTCCAATGTTTTTTTAGCTCACCTGGACCAAATCACAGGGGGTGAGGATAAGGGGGATGGGGGGGAGAGGGGTGTTGGGGGCTCATAGGTGGTAGATATACACCAAATTCTTTGTTCAATATGCTATGCATTGGGGGAACAATTGGCCCACAGAGCTTGTGAGTCTGACACTTGGATGACTGTTGAAAGACCCATGGACCTCTTGTTTTTGTTTAAGTTAAATGTGTCTAAACTAACTTAAGCTTCTTTAATCTCACTAAAGTAAACATGTAACTGTTTGTTCACTGCATGATTGACATGTCACTACTGCATGATTGACATGTATGCCATACCATGGCGTACGTCGTCCGTCGTCCGTCCGTTGTCTGTCAACAATTTCTTTAAACGACTTCTTCTTCTTAACCACGGATTGGAATTTAACTAAATTTGACTGGGAGCATTCCTAGGTGGTGGGGATTCAAAATTGTACAAATGGTGGGGCTGACTCCCCAGGGGGCTGAGGGGCGGGGCAAAAAGGGGGCAATTTGGCTATATTGCTTTAAGCGACTTCTTCTCTGGAACTAAGAAATGGATATCAACCATATTTGACTGGAAGCATCCCTAGGTGGTGGAGATTCAAAATTGTACAAATGGTTGGGCTGACCGACCAGGGGGCTGAGGGGCGGGGCCAAAAAGGGGTAATTTGGCTATATTGCTACAAATGACTTCTTCTGTAGAACTACCGGTATGCACTGGATATCAATCATATTTAGTCAAAAGCATTCATGGGATGCAGGGATTCAAAATTGTACAAATGGTGGGGCTGACCCCCCAGGGGGCTGAGGGGCAGGGCCAAAAAGGGTTATTTGGCTATATTGCTTTAAGCAACTTCTTCTCTGGAACTAAGAGATGGATATCAACCATATTTGGTCTGAAGCATTCATGGGAGGCAGGGATTCAAAATTGTACAAATGGTCGGGCTTACCCCCTGGGCTAAGGGGTGGGGCCAAAAAAGGTTTATTGCTTGGAAATGGTTGAAATCCCCACCATATAACCACATATACAATTGTTGAGTATAAGAGAAGAATGCACATTTGCTTCCAGGATGGCCCTAGGGTCTGGCCCCACCCTTGGAGACATAGTCCCTGGGCCATAACTTTAAAACGGTTGAGATCCCCACCCTAAAAATATATATACAAATGCTGGTCATAAAGAGACGAATGCAGTCATGACATTAGAATAGACCCTGGGGTCTGACCAAACCCCTAGGGACCTTGTTTCTTAGTCACAGCTTGGAAACAGTTGAGATCCCCACCCTATAACCATATAGAGGATTGCTGAGTATAAAGAGATGAATGCACATATGTTTCCAGGATGGCCTTGGGGACTGCCCCACCCTTGGAGACTTAACCCATGGGTCATAACTTTGAAACGGTTGAGATCCCCACCCCAAAACTATATGTACAAATGCTCGTCAAAAAGAGCCAAATGCAGTCATGATATTAGAATTGATCCTGGGGTCTGGTCACAACCCTAGGGACCTAGTTTCTGAGTCACAACTTGGAAACAGTTGAGATCTCCACCCCATAACCATACATAAAATTGCTGGGCATGAAAAATCTAATACAGATATGGTACAATGATTGTCCTTGGGGTCTGGCATATTCTCTTGGATCTCATTTGGAGAATATTTTGCCATGACTGCTTAGATATCCAGGTGAGCGATACAGGCCCTATGGGCCTCTTGTATAAAGCTGGATGACCAAATATAGAAGAAACTTTTCCTGTGCTAGGTGTGCTCCATGCCACAACTCGGTGAAATGATCTCCTTTTATTCTGAACTATTTAACAGACATGGTGCAAGACAGGAAGTCCATCTTGTTCAACCAGAGTGGAGCCCCAGACCCCACTTTTGGCATGGACGACGACATAGACCGGACGTGGGATTTATCACTCGACAAACTCGAAGCAGATATGAAGGGTTTGATTCAAATCTAGTAAGTTTTAGCAGAGTACCCTTAAACAGTATGATCACACACTGGGGGGAAATGTGAATAAGCACACATGTCACATGCTATATAGCTGAAGATTTATAGAAAACTGGTACTACACTATATATAAACAGTGATACCCGTTTTTATATAATTTCAACTAAATAGCATGTTACATGTCCCTGTGGAATTCACTTAATTAAGTAATTCAATGATGGCAATACATTTCTTTGTTAAAAAATCAGCTGAACATTGCTAAATTGCATATTAAATATCATTATTTGCAAGAATATGAAAATGTTTTCTGACTAATTAGAATATTTTTAATATTTTTGTGTCAGTTTTATGCTCTCAGTTCTGTTGCGGTACTTCAGAATCAACCTGGTAATATATACATATATGTAATGTTTATTTATTTTGTTAATAATACAGTACATGGTTCTCAAATAAAAATGTTAAATTTTTGTAGGAAATTCTATTTATCACATTGAAATTAATTTTGCATTTTTTTTATTAGTGAGTATCCAAGCATGTGTGACTTTGTCAAAAAAGCTGCTTCACCATTCCACCGCAAGTTTTTCCAGAGGGTTCCGGAGCTCATCAATAGCGGACATACTGAACAGGCTGGGAAGGTGTTGATAATCATCGCCAGGTGTTTGTTGGACGGTAAAGACTTTCTCGACACTGTTATATCAAGACTGGGTTACCTGCCTTAGTTCCATTTCTCACCATCAGACAATGCCCATTTGAACTACTGTATTAAGATTTGTAGTCATGGCCGCTAGGATCTTGCCAGACTGGCTAACTTGATTGGTTATACATGTAATTCTATTAACAAATTATTGTACATGAAGGAGTCAGAGCTTTAAGATTTCTTCATATTTATATCGGCAATAAATACAAGATCAATCAATGGTCAATGGTGAAAATGAACGTCAAATTTTGAAGCAAAGGCAAACAGAAAGTAGAAAAAACTGTGGTCGGTACTCCATTCTGTGTCATATTACATGTAAGGAGGTTGTAAGGTTGTAGAATTAGTGGAGAGAAAAACGGCTGTATAATATTACGGGTACTGAAATCTGCTGTCACAACACTTGAAGGAATCAAAGTTGATGTGTATAGTACTCAGTCTCATGTAAACTAATGCTATCTACAGTAAGATTTCATCAGTTTGGAAATATGTAATATCGAAGTGGTATAAACAAACAATATACATATTAAACGTGTCGCAATGTTTCAGGACAATCTGGTCCCTTGTCAAGCTATGACTGTCGATATTAAATTAATGCTAGTTAAACATAAAAAAAAAAGAATTTGATCAATCTGACATAGTTTTTAAAATCTTTTTCCCCAGTATTTTAAAAGTTTGATAAAGATATTTCATTAATATTCACAATTGCTAACCTCATTTTTTTCAGCTTGATGAGTCTTGTTGAAACAAGTAAAATATGTATCATCTATTATGCTAATATCATAAAATAATTGATGAATTTTTGGATTTTTGTAGAATTTATAAAACAAAATAAATCTTCAGTGGAAGATTTCTTACTTAAAATAAGTGAGATTTTCTTGGGATGTATTGGTGAATTTTTCTGAGACAACTAGTTGAGTTTCCTGGCAATCTAATCGAAATTATATCTTCACATCGCTCCCGTTTACTGATATGTCGCGTTGAAGATCTAACAACATCCCATAGAGGGTCACGTCAGAGGTCAACATGAATGCATTATCGCATTTATAACAAGCCAATCAAAACGCGACATAACTCTTTCATTCAACCAATCAGAAAGCAGGACCTGTAGCATTTAATGCAGACACCTCGTAGCCCAAAATCCACTTTTTCGTCTGGTCCAGTGATAGTTTGAATATTGCGAAGCCTGTCATTGGTTAATTTTAGTTTCAGGTTGTTAAACTTTTTAACGACAACATCACCAGAAGAGGAAGTCTCCCTTATTTCAAAGCAAAATCCACAAATTGTACAAACGTTGTCTTGTAGATAGACACGGCGTGGTGTCATGGGCGCCGCCATTTTCGATGCTCATTTGACACCTCTCGGTCTTTTATCATAGCAAGTGTGTTCCGAAATCATTACATCATCACTTACAGAAATGCGTAAGCTCTCATCTGATTGGTTAATGCAAAGGTCGCCTGAACACGACCCTCTACGGGATGTTGTTAGATCTTCATCGCGACATATCAGTAAACGGGAGCGATGTGAAGATATAATTTTAATTAGATTGGTTTCCTGGGTGATTTTGTAAGATTTCCTGTGGTGAATTGGTGAAGTTTTCCTGGGATGACTTGGTGAGATTTCCTGGGATGACTTTGTGAGTTTTACTGGATGACTTGGTAAGATTTCCTGGGATGACTTGGTTTGATTTCCTAGGATGACTTGAATTGGTAAGATTTCCCAGGATGAATAGGTGGGATTTCCTGTGATGACTTGGTAAGATTTCCTGGGATGAATAGGTGGGATTTCCTGTGATGACTTGATAAGATTTCCTGGGATGACTTGTTGATATTTCCTGTGGTGTCTTGGTAAGATTTCCTAGGATGACTGTAAGATTTCCTGGGATGAAGTGGTGAGATTTCCTTGGATGACTTGGTAAGATTTCCTGGGATGACTTGTTGAGATTTCCTGGAATGACTTGGTGAGTTTTCCTGTGATGACTTGGTAAGATTTCCTGGGATTACTTGGTATGATTTCCTGGGATGACTTGGTATGATTTTCTGGGATTACTAGGTAAGATTTCCTGGGATGAAGTGGTGAGATTTCCTGAGATGACTTGGTGAGTTGTCCTGAGATGGCTTGGTGAGATTTTCTGGGATGACTTGGTAAGATTTCCTGGGATGACTTGGTGAGATTTCCTGGAATGAATTGGTAAGATTTCATGGGATAACATGGTTAGATTTCCTGGGATGACTTGGTATGATTTTTTGGGATTACTAGGTAAGATTTCCTGGGATGAATTGGTAAGATTTCATGGGATAACATGGTTAGATTTCCTGGGATGACTTGGTATGATTTTTTGGGATTACTAGGTAAGATTTCCTGGGATGAATTTGTAAGATTTCATGGGATAACATGGTTAGATTTCCTGGGATGACTTGGTATGATTTTTTGGGATTACTAGGTAAGATTTCCTGGGATGAGGTGGTGAGATTTCCTGAGATGACTTGGTGAGTTGTCCTGAGATGGCTTGGTGAGATTTTCTGGGATGACTTGGTAAGAGTTCCTGTGATGACTTGGTAAGATTTCCTGGGATAACTAGGTAAGATTTCCTGGGGTGACTTGGTATAATTGCCTGGGATGACTTGGTGAGTTTTCCTGTGATGACTTGGTTAGATTTTCTGGGATGACTTGGGAAGATTTTCTGGGATTGCTAGGTAAGATTTCCTGGGATGACTAGGTATGATTTCCTGGGATGACTTGGTGAGATTTCTTGAAATAAATTGGTAAGGATTCGTGGGATAACATGGTTAGATTTCCTGGGATGACTTGGTATGATTTTTTGGGATTACTAGGTAAGATTTCCTGGGATGAATTTGTAAGATTTCATGGGATAACATGGTTAGATTTCCTGGGATGACTTGTTGGGATTTCCTGGAATCACTTGGTGAGATTTCTTGGAATGAATTGGTAAGATTTCCTGGGATAACATTGTTAGATTTCCTGGGATGACTGTAAGATTTCCTGGGATGACTTGGTAAGATTTTCTGGGATTGCTAGGTAAGATTTCCTGGGATGACTAGGTATGATTTCCTGGGATGACTTGGTGAGATTTCTTGAAATAAATTGGTAAGGATTCGTGGGATAACATGGTTAGATTTCCTGGGATGACTTGGTATGATTTTTTGGGATTACTAGGTAAGATTTCCTGGGATGAAGTGGTGAGATTTCCTGAGATGACTTGGTGAGTTGTCCTGAGATGGCTTGGTGAGATTTTCTGGGATGACTTGGTAAGAGTTCCTGTGATGACTTGGTAAGATTTCCTGGGATTACTTGGTATGATTTCCTGGGATGACTTGGTATGATTTTCTGGGATTACTAGGTAAGATTTCCTGGGATGAATTTGTAAGATTTCATGGGATAACATGGTTAGATTTCCTGGGATGACTTGTTGGGATTTCCTGGAATCACTTGGTGAGATTTCTTGGAATGAATTGGTAAGATTTCCTGGGATAACATTGTTAGATTTCCTGGGATGACTGTAAGATTTCCTGGGATGACTTGGTAAGATTTTCTGGGATTATTAGGTAAGATTTTCTGGGGTGACTTGGTTAGATTTTCTGGGATGACTTGGGAAGATTTTCTGGGATTGCTAGGTAAGATTTCCTGGGATGACTAGGTATGATTTCCTGGGATGACTTGGTGAGATTTCTTGAAATAAATTGGTAAGGATTCGTGGGATAACATGGTTAGATTTCCTGGGATGACTTGTTGGGATTTCCTGGAATCACTTGGTGAGATTTCTTGGAATGAATTGGTAAGATTTAATGGGATAACATGGTTAGATTTCCTGGGATGACTTGGTATGATTTCCTGAGATGGCTTGGTGAGATTTCTTGGAATGAATTGGTAAGATTTCCTGGGATAACATTGTTAGATTTCCTGGGATGACTGTAAGATTTCCTGGGATGACTTGGTAAGATTTCCTGGGATGACTTGATAAGATTTCGGTGATTACTAGGTAAGATTTCCTAAGATGACTTAGTGTGATTTCCTGGGATGAATAGTATGATTTCTTGGAATGAGTTGGTAAGGATTCGTAGGATAACATGGTTAGATTTCCTGGGATGACTTGGTATGATTTTTTGGGATTACTAGGTAAGATTTCCTGGGATGACTTGGTAAGATTTTCTGGGATGGCTTGGAATGATTTTCTGGGATTACTAGGTAAGATTTCCTGGGATGACTTGGTAAGATTTTCTGTGATTACTAGGTAAGATTTTCTGGGATTTCTTAGTATGATTTCCTAGGATGACTTGGTGAGATATCCTGGAATGAATTGGTAAGATTTCATGGGATAACATGGTTAGATTTCCTGGGATGACTTGGTGAGATTTTCTGGGATGACTTGGTAAGATTTCCTGGGATGACTTAGTAAGATTTTCTGGGATTACTAGGTAAGATTTCCTGGAATGACTTAGTATCATTTCCTGGGATGACTTGGTGAGCTTTCCTTGGATGACGTTATAAGATTTCATGGGATGACTTGGTAAGATTTCACGAGATTATTTGGCAAGATTTCCTGGGATGACTTGGTGAGCTGTCCTGTGATGAGATTTTAGGTAACCAAGACAAAGTTTCAAGTGACCTATTGCGATCGCCTTTTGTCCGTCGTCCGTCGTCCGTCGTCCGTCCGTAAACAATTTACATTTTCGACTTCTTCTCCAAAACCTCTGAACCATTTTCAATGAAATTTTGCAGAAACCTTCCATGGCCAAACGTCAACAAAAATTGTGGCTGATTTGGTCCCCGGCCCCCAGGGGCCTAAGGGGCGGGGTCTTCTCAAGACCCAGATATGGTAGAAACTAAATACTCTTTATAGATGGAAGGGTCTTAAGGTGCTTTACCAAAATTGTGAATTTCTTGACCCTGGGGTCTCACGTTTCCCCCTGGGGAGGGGGTAAACTATACTATAGTTTATATAGGGAAATCACATTTTGGACCAACATTTGTTTAATTTCCATTGGAAGTAATTCAATTTGGGTTAGCATTATCAGTATTGGATAGCATTTTAATGGTATGCACATATCAGCCCTGACTGACCCCAAAGGGGCTGATTGATGGGTGGGGCCAAAAAGGGTTGAATTGACTGAAATTTCAAAAATCTTCTTCTCAAGACCCAGATATGGTAGAATCAAATACTCTTCATAGATGGAAGGGTCTTAAGGTGCTTTACC